>NW_017308110.1:204499-218037 GCF_000935625.1 Nanorana parkeri | reverse complement strand
TAAATAGAATATATATATATATATATTTAAATATTTGGCAATTTCTTACAACAGTTCCACTGATAGCACTGTTAGCTGGCACATCCTAACCACTTGGCAATGGTTAGGGTCTGACATTCCCCCCTCCCCATCCTATGTCAGTACATAATTACTTTGGTAATTCTATGAGATATTTCTACTGACAAAGTCATCCCCACAAATTCTTTATTACCTTGTGTTTTTTATTTAATTTCTGCTTGAGCTCACTCTCCATTTAAGGGTTTTTTTTTATTCTGTATGGAAATTAAAATATGAACAGCTTACAACATGAAAAAAAAACCCCAACAACAAAACAATACAAAAAAACACCGCCCATGGTCCCCATGAATTGTAACCACAACAGATCTCAAAATGCACAGATACAATAACCCAAGCCACTCTGGAACAGAAGTTGCACCTGCCTACTCACATCCCCACTGCAGGCCAGTAAGGTGGGGAAGAAAACATCAGTATTCAAGAACAGGATAATATTAATACACAATAGTGTACACTGGGAAAAGCAAGTAAAATTAAAAGTAGCTAGTTTGGTCAGACTTAATCCAGCTCATCCACACACACGCTTCAGCTCGCATAGGTGGCTTTATAGAGAAGTAACAAAGAGTCAATCAGGGTTTTCCAATTTCGATGGGTCTGTGGAGTAATTTTTTCCCAAGTCAATATTAGAAACTTTCTAGCATAGTAAAAGTGCAAGGATCTGCACCTGGCCTAAAAGACAAACCTTAAGGTGCAGCTGCAACAAAGTATTAGTAATAGTGGAGACCACATCCACCACCTCCTGCCAAAAGACTTCCACAACTGGGCAGGTCCATACCACATGTGGGAAACGTGCCAGAGCATGCAGGCGGTGCCAAGACCTGGAAGACTGTGAAGGGTATATGACAGCAAGTTTAGCATTAAAATGTTAATTGTATCAAGCAATCCCTAGCAGAGACCAGCATAGAAAACTAACTGCCACATCTCTTCCCATTCCTCCAAGTCAAGAGCGGGAGAATCCCCTAGCCAGGACTGCCGACACCTCCTATATAAGCTCAGTCCCATCTGTGGCAAGTAATCTGTAAACACTTGACTGTCAGTGTAGCTTTCCAAACAATTTTTCCCACCCTGGATGGCTGGAGGACTGAGCGCCCCCCCTGGTAAAATGACGGTTAAAAGCATGCCAGAGTTGAAAATATCTAAACAAATAATGGTTAGAAAGCTAAAGATATGTTTTAAGGTGCTCCTTAAAGGACATCAAACCACCCTGCTTAATTTATGTCATGCAAAGTTTTTAGAGAGAGAGAGAGAGAGAGAAAGGTTCCTCCTATAATGGTGTATCAGGTGACCAGCCCACAGCTGAACAATTTTCCAGACTCCTAAAACAGTTTTCTTGGAGAGTGTCTATATAGGGAGTTGGTACCACAGAGAACTAGGTGACGCAAAGCTTCATAAGATCACACTATTGCAGCTTCCGCAAAGGCTGCAGTTTTAGACGTTTGCATGGTAAACCATCTATAGGCAAAAACGAATTGGCCTGCCAGAAAACTGAAAATGTGGCATCGCCATTCCCTCCTCCATCCAGGGAAGCTGCAGGATGTCAAAACCAATTCCACAGAAAGTCTCAAATTGAACTATTAACACTCTTAGAAACCTACCTCAGGGACCCACACAGGGGAATTTCATAGGACTAAATTAGTGATAAGGCCAAGATATATGGCAAATACTAGTTGTAACAGTATCAGCAGAGGGTAATCAGGAGGATCCAAGGGAAGGATTTGTGACTTACCCCACTTCACTGTGAAGCTTGAGTTAAAGTAGTCAAAATACATAGGTGCTCACAGTGGGAAAGGCCTGTGTCTTCTAAAAATAATCACCAAAACATCAGCATAAAGGACCATTTTTCTTCTTGTCTACCAATCCGCAGACCTCTTACTAAAGGCGACCTATGAAGGGCAAGAGCAACGGGTTTAATCACAAGCTCAAAAAGACCTGGGGACATCCCTGATGCATGCCCCTACAGACTGGAAAACTGAGATAAGGCAGAGCCTATTTTAATGGCAGATTTAGGGTGCCTAAATAGAATACCAATCCACTTACAAAAACAGGGCAAATCCCATGTTATCCAGAACCCCAAGGATATATTCCCAGTCAACCAAATCAAAAGCTTTCTCAAGGTCCTAGGAAACCAGGGCACTGCATCCTGAATTATCATACAACATTTAAGTATGGATTTAAATCTGAATGAGGTTAGTAGTTATAGATTTATGTGCAATAAAGCCTGTGTGGTCTGGAGATATCAAGAGGGACGAGCCTGGCCACCAACATTTTTTTGAGGCTTTTTAAATCCTCAAAAAAGGGATACAGGCCTTTTAAGAGGCACACTGAAGAGGATCCCTATTAGGTTTACCTATCTGCATAATATGGGCATCATAGAAGGATTGGGAGAGGATATCTTGAGCAACACAATCTGAATAGAAAGATGGTAAAGTAGTTTAGGGGCCAAATCCTGAGCGTACTTTTTGTACCATTTATCCAGTCTGGACAACTTACCATTGGGGGCCTGCAGCACTTCCTCCACAGTGAAGTCCCCTTCTAGTGAATCTCTTTCACTAGTAGCCAACTACTGAGGCAGCCCCAAATAAAGAGAGCATGTAGACAATTTACATCATAACCAGAGATCCATTGGTAAAGCTTCATATAAAAGTTCAGAAATTCTTGAAGGATGTCAGTTGGGTCAGGCAGCAAAACACCTCCCTAAGAATGAATACAGGGAATCGCAGTATGTGCCCTCTGCTCCACCACAAGCTACTTTTCTAGTAGTTATTGCTGAATTATACTCCCCTCACGTAACCGCTTTAAAAGTATCCCACACTATGTGGGAAGAGGCAGAGTTATCATATATTTTCCAAAAACTAGAAAGATGGGGCTGAATGAAGGCACCCGACTGCAGGCTCTGAGATGCACCCTGGCACCAATCTCCAGCACCTAGAAGTGGATTTAGCAAAATATTCAACGAAATACATAAAGGAGCATGATCTGAGATTCCTCCAGCTAGATACGTGGGGGGTCATTTATCAAAACAGGAGCAGAGTGAATCTGGAGCAGTTGTCCATGGCAGCCAATCAGCATCTCTCTTCAGTTTTCTCAGGTAAGATTTGAAAATGAGACAGAGAAGCTGATTGGTTGCCGTGCAAATCTGCTCCACATTTTGTCTGCTCCAGCTTTGATAAATTCCCCTGTGGTGTCCATGAGAAAAGAGCTCTGAAGAAGGTGGCGTTGTCCCGGAAACGCATTAGCCACAAACACATGGGACCGGCTGTGAGGCGGCATGCCAGCTGGCGGATTGGCGGTGCCTGTGTATGGGTTATACACTTCCCACTCCTGAGGACTTCAGAGATATGCGCTATATTAAGACACGTTTGTGAGTATGTTTTTATTGTATATTGCTGTTTAATTAAATGATTCTTCACATGGTCCGGGCCCTCTGTGCCTCTGTTTGTAATCTTGCAGTTGAAGGTTCCCTGGTCCTTGTTGAAGAGCAGCGCAGTGTGAGGATCATTTAGTGTTTGGGAAGACTAGGAAGCATTAGCTGCCATTAAGTTCCCGGGAGTGAAGCTTAAAGGAGAACTATGAGGTGAGTGATTTCCACTTATCTTCATAGTTAGAGCCGACGCGTGACATTTAAACTGTCACACGCCTGCTCTATTGATCGGGAAGTGAGAGAACACATACCATTGCTCGCTCACTTCCCGATCATCTCCCTGCAGAGAGGGGTGACTATCAGTCACCCCTCTCTGCAAGGATCCCCCCTGCTCTCTCTGATCCTGAGGAACAGACGGGGGAGTGGGCGAGCTCAGCTAGCTCTGCATCTAGATAGGCAGATCCCGCTGTCAATCAGCCAGCTGGGTGGATCTCGACAGTATTGTCGAGATTCGTCCCGGCTACGGTGCTCTCAGTATATAGCTTGCTATATACAGAGCTTTGGGTCATGGGAGGAGGTTAGTATGTCTTCCCATGACCCTAAAGAGAACTATGGGATAAAAAGGTTATCCCATAGTTCTCTTTTAAACACTTACAGGGCTATTCATTAAAGGGTGAAGAGTTTTGAGAAGGCAGGAGAAGTGAACAATCTAGGCCAATTCAGATAATTTGGAAAAATTCTCCAGTTCAGCTATGTTGTCCTAGATTGTTCATTTCTCCTGCCTTCTCAAACTCTTCGCCCTTTTGTGAATAACCCTGTTAAAAATGTCTTTGTAAGCAGCAAACCTGTTCCAGATTTGTTCTTTAAAAAACATTCTGGATACTCCATTGTGAATTTGTTTGCCAAACATTCCCCAATTTAAGCTGTATATATTTTCCTTTGTCTTGGATATCAGTTCTATATCCATCCATGCATGAATGAATGAAGTTTCATAAATTGCAACACTGTATATTTACTATAATGTTCGATTTACAATTGTAGTATTTGAAATTGTAATTTTAAAGCCTTGTTTTCCTCTTTGTCATTATCTTGTTCGTTATGTTGATTTAACATATTTTTTTTTCCTTTTAGTTGTGTACAACATGCTACTAGAGAGTTGATTAAAGTGTGATGGGGCTAAAGGTTCATGACGGTCAAAACATTACTGATGACATACTTTGTAGTTCTGTATAGAGTTACGTGTGTAGCAGTCAGCATAAGGTTTAAAGCCTAATGGATTATTCCACTGTTAGTGGAGGACAGAGATTATCCTAGGAAAGAAGCTTAATGATGATGTAAAACAGAAAGAGTACTGGCTCTATAAATCACGGATTTAACAGACAGAAATTTGATAGCCAGTGTCGCGCTCTCTGCTTATTTGAGATCATTTTTCATTGCTACTGACCGGTTGAAGAACCAAAGCAGCATGTCTAAAGAGAAGTTAGACTCGCTGGTCAAGACAATGGAGGCCATGTTGTCTGAAGTTGAACAGCTAAAGGTTCACTGTTCCAAGCAAACTGAGGAGGTCAACCAGCTTGTGCAAGACCTTCGGAAAGAGAACAAGGACTTGGCTCAAAAGTACTCTCAAATAACTCAAGACATGCAGGAGGCCAAAGAAGCCATTGGCCAACTTCAAGACACCAAGTTTGCCTTTGAAGCCAAGGAAAGGCAGGCTCAGAAACTGAGCAGGCAGCTGTGAGAAACATGAGAAATATAACAATGGCAGAAGATGTCGGAGTCCTTAAATGTAACCATATAATGGAAACTACCTCTGATGGAAAGCAGCTGTTTTTTATACGGCAAAAAGATGGAGTCTTAAATTATCAGAGGAAAGTGTGTAAAGAATGGTTGGCAACATGGAGATGCTTGTAAAGGTAGTTCACCCTTCATTTGTGGTACTTAACTGCTAAACCTAAAAATCCACACTGAACACTTCTTGATTTATTTATTTTTTGCTTTGTAAGTGGACAATGGGTTGGCATGCAATTAGAAACTATACTGTCATTTTCCAAGCAACCTGGGACTTCATTTTATTTGTCAAGATCTGATATGTGAAGGACATGTCTTTTTGACTTCTTTACAGCCCAGACTCTTGCAGATGCTTAATAACTGAGTGCCACTTGAAGAAAGAACATAATACCACTTTTTATGTAGTATTTAAATTTTACATTTAGTTTGAATTATTTTGTAGATTGGCAAATTTACTTTTTGTATTTTGTTCCACCAAATAGATAAATAACATTTCCATTGTGCTTGTCTTTTCCACATGTACTATATGTATTTTATTGTTTTTCTGCTTAATCGTTTGGTCCTCTTTTTCTCATTTTGTTTGCTACTCATGTACATGTTAAAACTTAAAATAGGGAGAAGACCACCTCCTTTACTTTATTTTTGTTATGTTTTGTATGACATTCAAGTGATGATCTGTATGTTTTCATTCACATATATAGTATGTCTATGCCAGACAAAAAGTAATGCTTGTTGAATTTTGAAGCAAAGAACATTTTACTAGTTTTACATAAAAAGATAAATAAGCTAGTATAATGGAATTGATAGAATAAATGCAAACGTAAAATGCACATATAGATCTGTTTAATAAATAATTAAAACAACATTTTCTATTTGGACATTAATTCCTAATTAAGAGGAATAGAAGGCTGGATTTACACTTCCCATAAAGCCACCTTGTGGTGGTGTTTGAATGGCACCCCAACACACTAAAGCAATGTGCCATAACGCACTGCAAGGCTACTACTGCTCATTGCCATGCAGTGTTTTCACAAAAAAGGGCCTACGGTATAGTGGCAATTTAAAATTAATGGGCTGCCTTATTGCAACGCATGGTAATGTACCACACAGACATGAAGGGTCCTTTTAGAAAACCTCTGCGGAGACGTGCATAGGCTGCTATTCCTGTCCTCCATACGAAAATGATAGGTTCATTTGATTAGTGGTTATATACTGGTTTCACGTCAGTGACCCAGGAAGTACTTAAGTCAGAGGGGTTGATTTACTAAAGGCAAATAGACTGCTCTCTTTGCAAGGCAATTTGTACTTTGGAGGCGAAGATTCCTCTTAGTTTAGTGAATGTGGTGAAGATCTGCTGACTTTCATCAACCAATCATGTGCAAACAAAAATACTGTTTTGTTTGTTTTTCCTTGCACGATTGGGTATACTTCACCAAGTTAAGGGAAACCTCCCCTGCAAAGTACAAATTCCCTTACAAAGTGAACAACCTTTTTGTCTTTAGTACATCAAACCCAGAGAGTCTGCAGAGTGATGTCATAACTTTTGATCTGGGCACTTGTTTTGGATCAGTTTTTTAAAGAAATAAAGCTGTTGAATCAACCTGAAAGGCAGGCATCTTTTCTGAAAGAGAAGACTTATGTCATTTCTTTGGTTGCAGTTTTGGTGATTTAAAGAAAATGTAAGTGTACCTTTTTGTTATGACAAGACAAACATGGAGAATTTTATTGAAGGGGTAGACAAATTCCAGGAACCAGGGAGCCAATGTAACAAACACTTAATTGGGATTTGACTGCGGAAACATAAATTCACAAGGTTCCTAAAGTAAAACACAATTCTTGGAGATTTTAACTAAACATATCACAAATCTGTTTAAAGTGGCACTAAACTCAGGAGTTAAATCTTAAAAATGCATTCAAGTACCTTAACTATTAATAAAAATGTATCTGATTTGTGTATCACTCAGCTGTAGATCCTCAAATCATCTCTGAATTGGTGCTGACACTGTCCTTCTTTCTTGAGGGTGGCTACTATTGTTCTCCATGATCCCTGTGTGTGTTTATAAAGTAGCCACTGCTCCAAGCTCACTCCCGTGAGGGACTACAATCTCACATTTAGTTTACTAATTTGAATTGCATTTATAGTCTTATTTCAGGAGCAATCTTGAAATGGTTGCTACTGTACCTGTACAGCAACCACAGAGACCATGGGGAACAAAAGTAGCCACCCTCCAAAAGGAAGGACAGTGTCGGCACACATTCAGAGATGAGTTGAGGTTCTACAGCTGAGTGATACACAAATAAGGTACATTTTTATTAACAGCTAAGGTACTCGAATCCGTTTTTAAGGTGTAAAAGTCAGTCACTTTAAGCAGATGTTACTGTCACTGCACATCAAAAGATGTACAAAGGTAGAGGAGATGCAATGATGTAAGCAGCTGAAGCTACATGAAACTCTTGACTTTTCCTTTGAAAAATTTCCCACCTCCCCACTGGCCTTTAAATTAATAGGGCCCACATTACCAAATAGATATGATTTTGACTTCAGCTGTCTATAGTCTATTTGCAATGGGTTTTACTTTATGCGTATAAAGAAAACAAAGTAGGCACTTTGCTTGCTCGGGTCTATACTTGTATTAGTATTTTACTCAAACACATTTCTGCAGGCATACCTTCAAAAGTACTACATAGCCATCATTTGTCACCCTGTGACACAGACTCCAAACTCCCTCCCGTGATAGACAACAATCTCAATATAAATTAGTAAACTAAACGTGAGATTGTAGTCCATCACGGGAGCGAGGTTGGAGCGGTGACTACTTTACAACACACACAGGAACCAGGGGGAACAAAAGGGCCACCATCCGGAAGGACAGCGTCGGCACCTATTCAGACATGATTTGAGGATCTACAGTTGAGTGATGCACAAATAAGGTACAGTTTTAACAGTTAAGGTTCTTGAATCCATTTTTAAGATTTAACTTGTGAGTTTAGTGACACTTTGGGGGTGATTTACTAACCTAAACACACACACACACACACCAGGTGTGTGTGATTTTCACACAGCAAAACGTATTTATCAACCAAAAAGTCTCTAAAAGCATATTTCCACTAATGCCATATATGGAAAAATCATGCACATGATGCATATATAATGCTGCTTCACAGTTTAGACAAAAATGGTTAGCTCATGCATTTACATTCCTGCATTCATCAACGCAAGCAACACAACATAGAGCTAATTTACACAACATCACCTTGTAATTCATGCAAGGCTTTGCACAACACACCTGCTGGGTGTGTACACACTACAAAGGTGTTTAGATTCCACCCATAGATCATGCTGGGAGGGAACACACTGCAGAGGTGTATACACGTTCGTGGTGTGTTTATAAGGTTAGTAAATCAACCCCTTTAAGTCTATGGATGCATAGTGGGTCATGGTACAACACAAAAAATAAATAATGGGCTTGATTTTAGCACATTTTTTACCTAATTGTATATTTCTAACGCTGAATTATACTGCGCAGGTCAGTTTTGCACAATCCTATTTCACATATCCTTTTCACAATACTCCCATTCTATATCTGTAGATAGTTATCAAGGGCAGCATAGTGGCTTAGTGGTTAGCGCTTTGTTCCAGTCCCAGCCAGGATACTACCTGCATGGCGTTTGCATATTTACCCTGTGCTTGTGTGAGTTTTCTCCGGCTAAGCTGGTTTCCTCCTAGACTTCAAATATGTGTTGGTTGGTTAATTGGCTTCTGTCTAAATCGGCTCATGTATGTGTGTGCAGGTCTAATGTTCCACCTACAGCTTTCTAGGAAGACCCTGGTAACACTTCATCAAGTGGCTAATGTTGCTCTAGTACTCATTTCATGGAGTTAGAAAAAGTAAGATTCCAAGGTTTGAAGTGCACCAAAGATTCTAAAGGGGATTTGGCAGTGGATGGGATAGTTATGAAAACAAATGACATAAAATATTATATATATCTACACATTGGGGGGAATTTATCAAAGCAATTGCAACAGTTTTAGCCTCTTTAGATTATTTTTGTTAATGTGCAAATCTGTCTTTTAACATCTGCCCCTGTTTTGACCTGAGCTTGCACTACGTTTCCAACTGCACCTGTTTTGACCAGAGCTTGCACTACTTTTTCAACTGCATGTTTTTTTGCACCTGTTTCCATCTGCACTTGTTCTGGGGCTGTCTGAAACTGGAGCATCACAACTTAACAAGTCCCCATGACCACTTCTTCAAGAAGCGACAGTTAAGCTTTTTGCCTGGAGTTACAAGTTTTCTTTCCTGGAGTCTATTAAACCTAATTTATGAACATTACACAAGCATCATAAATCTGGCACAAAGTGCATCAAATATATTCCATGCAAGTTCAAACATTCGCAGTTGCTATGATAAATTCCCCCTATTATTTTTTTGTTAATAAATATTTTTGTTATTTTTCTTATTAGAATTACTTCAATCACTGGTTAGTTTACGTGCCTCTCTCTTTAAATTCTGTTGTTTGTAATTTATCACTCATCTGATTCTCTTCCCATACTCAGTAATTTAGTTCGGGTTATCAACTTGTTTTAAAATCCGTGTATATGTAATTGTGGATATTGATAATACAAGTAAATTGTTATTGTATAACAGAGCAAGTAAATTATGTCCTTGGAGTTCTGGGTGATCCCACCCACTTTTTCATAATATAAAAAAAAAAATACAAACTGCAATAGGGAGAGAGAGGAAACCCCTTGTACTGGTTGTGGTATGTGTGCAGACCTGGGACCTTAGGTGTAAAGATCTTGTCATAAAAGACCCCAAGGGAAATATGAACCTGTTAGGTGATTTACTGCTCCAACAACTACCAAAAAAGTACCAGTTGTGGATAGAATGATCCTTTAAAATTTGTTGCAGCACCCTCAGATGTCTTTGATGGTTTAATAGTTTTTCATGTGTGACTTAAATTAAAAAACAAAATCAAACACTATGGTGTGTATTTATTTATTATGGGCAATAGATGGAGCTGAGACGCATAGGAGGTTCCTATGTTCATCAGGTCCATCTAGTGGCTATATTACTCTGAAAAGCTAAATCTATGGTGTTCTTCACTGTGTGACCGGTTTAAAAATGCATCGCTATGTTTGCAATCATTGTTTATGTATCCTAAAGATCATTTAATACATCATTAGTATTTTTTTAAAATCGTTTTTGGACAGGTCAGTTTTAAACAAATTTTTTTGTGTTGTGCTGGTGTACTGTTGTTGTAGAACCCTTGCTAGCATTTCCACATTAAAACCAATTCTATTTTTACACAGCATTTTATTTAACAGTACAGTACAAGAAGTAATATTGACCAATGATTCATATCTAATCAGATTTTTTTTTTAAAGGTGGGTGTCTGAATCCAGTTAGTTTTGTATCTTTTGAAATATTTATTTTTTTCTTTAACCCCTCTTTTGCCACGTCAAGTCTGTTCTTTACAAGTTTACAAATGTCCCCGTAGATTTTGAAGATTTGTGCAGGTTTGCATTATTGAATATGGCTGCTTTGTGTGCTGTTTTGTAACATGGGCTCATCGTTTGTACATTTTCAGAAGTAATGGGTTTTTTTCTTGCAGATATACAAATCAGATGTCTTTCAAATCTGTACTTTTCAGTATGATACCTTTTAGGTAGGAAGTGTAAAGGCTGCCGTTGCTGTCCCTTTTTTTCTAAAAATGCTAGCTCCTTGGCTGTCAAGCTGATTCAATATCTTCAGTACTTTCTAAGTCATTAATTTGGAACAAGTATACCGTATATACTCGAGTATAAGCCATCCCGAATATAAGCCGAGGTACCTAATTTTACCACAAAAAACTGGGAAAAAGTATTGACTCGAATATAAGCCGAGGGTGGGAAATTAGGCAGCTACTGGTAAATGTACAAAATGAAGATAGATACCAATAAAATTACATGAATATTTATTTAAAAGAAAAACAATTTCCGAGCGGAGTCATCTGGCAGTCTCCGGCCACCTAAATTAGGACCCAGAGACTGCCAGATGACCCCGCTCGGAGCGCCGCCCACCGGAGAGGCAGTGACGCGACGCGGTGAGGTAAGTAACAAGAAACCTGACCAGCTCGAGACGCTGACTCGAGTATAAACCGAGGGGTGGACGTTTCAGCTAAAAAAATGGGCTGAAAAACTCGGCTTATACTCGAGTATATACGGTACATTTTAGAAGTTCTGATTTCACTTTTAATGCGGATTTTCCTGATCTGCATTTCTTCCAGGTCAGTTTCTCCAAAGTATTGATGCCAGAGACAGCCAGACAACTACAAGAGGTCAGCAGTGGCAGACTCCATATTTCTCTCAGTACAAGTTTCCTTTAAATGCGGTATCACTGATTGTTCCATGAGTGCAGTGCTGCAGTTTTAATCACAGCTGGTTGAGCTCTGATGCAAATCTTGCGTATAAGGATTGAAATCAGCTTCTAAGAGATCGCCCATCACGTTTAATAAGGATTACTTGCCTTCTTCCAGGTTTCCTTTATCACCAGATGTCCATATGTCCCTCTTGATTAAGTTCATGGCTGCAGGACCTCAATATCAGTAAACAAATTTCTATTTGCTCTTTGCAGGTACCCAAATCTGTGGACTTTAGAAAGTAATAAGGACCATGAAGGAATGAAGTCTTCACGGAGTATTAAAACAAAAATAAAGCCACTTAAAAAATATATAATTGCAAATCTGTGTAAGGACTTTCCTTTATGATCTCAGCACAGCTGTGTTGTTCTAGAAACTCTTTATAACCATTTAATGTATATTTTTTTGTCTAATTAAATTGTTTTACTTTTAGTTCTTGGTGTTTACTGACATCATCTATAGGAACCAATTGTGAGGCAGGAGAGGTGGTGGGAGATAACCAGCCATCAATTTCTATTAATTGCATAGCCAAATGCCCTGAGTTTTGGGTTCCCTAGTTTGCTGCAGAGTAAAGCCTGCATAAAAGACATGGTGCACCACAGACTTGTACTTTTTAGTGATGTTAAAAATAGTAAAACTAGCTGGTAACATTTGTCTTTAGTCTTGGCAAAGTAAAACTCTAAATTATATTTTGGGAGCCTAAAACTAAGTAAATGCAAGCTTTCCTTTGATTGTGTGGTTTGTCATGTACAGTATATTACCTATTAACCTAACCATATTTTCTTTTACTCTTTTTCAGAAGGCTGTTGTATAGTAATAGAGAGAGGCTCTTCTTATAGAAGACACTGGCTGACAGTAATGTCACAGTAGCTTTGACAGCTTAAGTCCAGCTTTATTAGTGGAAACTGCCCTGGATAAGTGGGTTTCACTCATAAAACATATGGAGGTAAAATAATATAGCAAAGTTGCAGTAAGTACGTCAGTAAACACTTTAACCCTTATATGCTGGGACATATTAATAAAACAGAGAATATGATATATCACTGCACGTAAATCTTCCTGGTGCATGTGATTTAAATGTCAGTGATTGATTCAACGCCAGTGAATGTGTGGTGAAAATCACATTCTCTGTTTTATAGATATGCTCTTTCTTGTCTTTAAATGTAAAATATGTTGTTTTTAAGTTGCATCTGAACCTGTTAACATCCCTCTGCAATTCCTCTTTGTATGTAGGAAGTTGCTTTTTTTTTGTGCCCCGTGACAGCAGTTTCTGATGTTCAGCTTTAGAGGGAATTCAGAACCATTTTAACACAACAGAGGATGTGTATGATGTGACAGAATCTGTACATCTTGGTGTGATTGATTTATTTTTGAAATAGTTAGACCAGTTTTGTTGGAGTTTTTACATTTTGAACATTTCTGCAAAAGGGCAGGGTGTGGGAAATTCTATCAAGAGTCTAATCGAAATGGAATGAAAATGGGTGACTTTGTGTAGACTTCATGATTTTATCACATGGACAAGATGAATAAAGTAGATTGTAGTTCATTAAATCTACTGTCAATCACTGTCAATGTCATTTAATGTAATTTCTCTCTCTCCCTCTCTCTCCTGTACATTTACAGTGTGTATAGAGAGAAATATTGACTTCTCTTTAAATAGATTATCATTTTCGTAGTCTGTCTATGCTTTGCTTTAAGTGGTGCAGGAAGGAATTAAAAACAAGGAGTATTACAATTTTTAATTGTAAACACTTGTACTAAGGAAGCATGGAGTCTGACATTACTGATCTCTACTTCTGACAATGCTAATCCACTGGCTATCATGATTATCCGCTGTCTTCAGTACTTTGGCATATTTCCTAACTTTCTGAGAGAAGAAAGAGGGACACCTTCCAGCACAATATATTTAGGT
>NW_017308110.1:199038-203342 GCF_000935625.1 Nanorana parkeri | reverse complement strand
AGTTATATACAGAACATGACTGTTTAAACCCAATTTTTTTTAATATTACTTTACCTTTATACTAGCTTTTTAAAATAGCAAACAAGATAATTAAGAGATGAGATAAAGGTTTTAGTGCACAATAACACTTTTGGAAGTTAAATAGAACCTTTATTATAGATATCAGACCAAAAAGGGGGACAACTGAGGGGGGGAGGAAAGAGGGACAGAGGGATTTGGTTCCAAGTGAGGGACAGTGGGGAGGTATTCATACTTGTTTTAGCTCAGTGACTCAAATGTTAAAATCAGAAGCTGCCTGGCAAATGGCATTTTTAAAAGAAGCTCAACAATGGTAGTGTACATTTCTTTCAGTACAGGTTTCCTTTAACCCTTTCACGGCCAAGCCCTCCGGAAAAATTTTAACCTCAGCTGGCCACACCATTTTTGCAATTTTTCCGATTGTTTTAATTTTCTATTGCTGCGTTGCTAATGTTTGTAAAAGACCCCCCCCCAAACCATAGTTTTTCTGAAAGCACAGGCCCCGTAGGGTGCAACTAAGTTTGTACGGCCTGTGATAATAGTGCAAATGTTTGTCAACTCAATGTTATAAAAATACACAATTAAATTGATAAAAGCACACTAAAATCAGTATCAGTGCACAAAAAACAATTTTCCAACTAAATCTAAAGGTTAAAACTGTATTGTGTTAATAAATAACAAATATTTATACATTCTTAATTGCGCCTTTTTGCGAAATGGTAAAAAAATTAAGGAATGCAAAACTGTAAATAAGCGACTTGTGTTAAAAATTGTTTGTTTGTGCACTGTGTTGGTGTGCGTGTTGTGATCAAATGATACAGGCATATATTTAACCACAACACAGCATGTCACAATGTTTTGCCATACGCTGCCACACAGCACTGTGATTTGTTCCAACAATGCACTGCAGTGCATGGCGTACACCACAATATGGTGCATGTGTATGTTATCTCTGTGTGTGGGGGGAGAGGGGGGGGGGGTTGTTTTTCATTTCTTTATTATTAATTTTTTTAATTTTTTTAATGTTGGGGGGCTTCAGTGAAATATTAGGGGTCTAAACAGACCCTTGAAATTTCCTTTTTGAAATAGAAAAAGAAATTGAGGACACAGTGTCCTCAATCTCTCTTTTTCTGCAGCCTCAGCACTCAATGAATGGAAAGCACTCCGTACAGAGGTTTCCCATTCATTCTTAAACTGGAGATGGTAAAATATTTACTATCATCCGGTTATGAATGGGTAGAAGCCTCTATACTGAGTGCTTCTCCCCATTGAGAAACTCATGAATGAACAGGTAGTGATGTAAAGCACTTCCTGTTCATTCATAACTGGATAGTGCTACGTGTCGCCAGTTGTTTACAAACATTGGAATGATCAGCTGAGATCAGCAGCGTTTGGTCTGCAGACAGGGGATCGGTAAATATCACAGATATTTACTGATCCTCCTGCTCTCCATCCTGTCCTGCTCGGCACGCACAGACAGAGCCGCCGGTGATCTTGAATCTGGCAGTCGGAGGCTCTGCTTTCATTACTGCTTGGCTATCCTGGAGGTCACTGATCCTCCTCTGCCCCCTTCCCCGGCCGTTTCTCCTCGGATTCCGGCTGCTTCAGCCCATTCAGGCGGGGGAGAGCAGCCGGGATCCAAGGAGAAATAGATCCCAGCATGGAGCGGTTCGAAGCAGGGAGGAGAGGCTGCAGATGCAGGTTGCCAGCAAGGTAGGGCCACGTGGATTTTCCATTAATAGCTCTCATCAGCGGCTTACGTCAGTAAACACCACCGACGTAATGCTTACTGATATGGCCAGCTAGAAGCAGTTGTGTTCTGCCATACGAAAGGGTTTAAGAAGAGCTTATAGTACTAAGTATTTAAGAGTGGCTTTATGCAGTCATCCTTCAGTGTTGGAGATGCCTGGTTGCGTTTTCATACTGCTATAGGCATATATACATACAAGTGTTGTATTCTGAATTTATTTGAGCAGCTACAACCTCTTGGCATGAATGTTTGCTGAGTCATATCATTCAGCAGGGGTGAACTTCTATTTATGTACCCTCCAACTCATGTTTTTTGTGTTGTCCTCAATGTTGGCTGATCTTAGTGTTCTTGCGGTTCCAGTACCTCATGTGCGATTTAAATGTGTATTATTTTCTTTATACAGTGCAGAGTTACAGAGTTATATCATTCAGCAGGAATTAATTTCTATTCATGTACCCTCTAATCCATATTTATTGTGCTGTCCTTGATTTTGGTAGATCTTAGTGCCCTCACAGTTCCAATAACTCATGTGAGATTAAGGTGTATTCTTCATGCCGTGAAGAGTCATATCACTCAGCAGCAAAGATTTACATTCATGTACTCTCCAACTCATGTTTCTTATGCAGTTCCTATTCTTTAAGATAAATTATCTATTTATGCAATACAATGCCGAGTTCATAATGTTTGTACCCGAGAATCTTGTATAACAAATAATGGTCAGTTTGCCTTCCTTTTAAGATGTTGTTACCCAAAACAGTGACTTATAAGGGATTCATGTGGGAAGCAGAGGAAGGAAAACTAGAGATAAAGTGGGCATGAGTTCGGAAAAACTACAGATAATTTAATAGGACAATATTTCTTCCTACTGATATGCAAAGACAATTAAAGTTAGAACTTTTTTTATTTGTATATTTATATCTATCTTATAACAATTACAGTAATAGCAATTGTAAAGAACAATCAATAGTAACATATAGAGAACAATGTTCAAAATGTTTAGTCAAACCTTTTGAATTGTTACTATCTTGTTTGTTTGCTGTTAACTTATACAACTTTAGGCAGAGATATTAAACAGTGCCCACATTTTTTAATATAATATAATCTATAAAACTTTTTTTGTTTGTTTTCAGTTATTTTTAGCACCTCTGACACACATGTTGGGCCATCTCTAAAGCAGCCTGTCACTATATAAAACTATGGTTAATTTATTATCTATGTAGTGAGTCCATACGTAACACTTTTATAAACATTTGAGTGTTGTAAGTATCCAAGATGTTAGATTTGTTTCAGCTGCTGTACCATGGTCCTGATAAATGGAATAGCACTCAAGTAAGTTAAAAACAAAATATTTTGAATAAGTAATGATTATGCAGCTTTTAATTGTGTTGGTATAAAACTATTTAGAATTATTGGATGTCATGTCTTCTATGCAGAGCTTTGTTGAGTTTTGTATGCATTACCTTTCCAAGAAGTCTAATTACATAATGCAGCAGGTGCAAAAAAAAACATCTAACCGTTCCAGCTTTTATTGTACAAAACCATGTTTAATTGGTGGAATGTGCACCACTGTTGGACACCTAGTATGAAACTTGTATCAGCATGATCCTTGAGCCTGAAAACAAAGATGTTTGTTTCCTAGCCTCCATTACACACACAAAGATTAATTTCAATGTATTATATTGAAGCCACAAGAAGCAGACCTTGAATGGTGGCAGCCTCAGGCAATATATCAGCCGCCATTCAACATACATTCTGGACATCCTGATCCTCCTCACAGGCCAGTTCACATCTGGTTCCTAGACCCACATAAGTAAGTACATTATACATATATATTTATTATTCCTGTCACCTTCCCTGATATGTTCGGTCCAGGCAGTCAGCTGACCTAGTTTTGCGCCCTCTTGTTCTAACAAGGCTGGTTAGACCCCAGAGAGCCCTGCTTCCCTGGTGAGGCCCCCTCAAAGCTCTGGTGAGACCCCCCCTCTGTATGTGCATTATAATTAATCGAAATTAGTCGATTAATCGATAAAAAAATTCGATTAATCGAACAGGAAAATTTTAATCATTACCAGCCCTATTATTAATTGATAAACATGTGCAGCACAAAAAAGCAAAGACTATTCTGGTCCTGCACTGTTCAAGCTGAGGACAACTGAACTGAGTAATTATAAATAATATGCACTTTACTAGAAAGTGCATTTACACAACTAGAAAGACTGCCTGATGAGAGTGGAACTGTAAAATGAGCCTAAGATGAAAGCAGAACATTTTGATTAAAAATGTGTCTTTCTCTTCTGTTTATTAAAGAACGCAGCAATTTCTTCATTCAAGGGAAGGGTTATATCACCACCTGCAGGAGAAGGATGCTAGGCATAAAGCTGGGGGCGTAACTCCTCCCAGAGTTTTGTTTTTTGTTCTTCAGCGTGGACCTTCAATCAACAACCGAGCTGGGTGACAGGCTGGATATCTTGGATCCTTGCAGTCTCCCCAGGTCGGCTGCCAAGCACAAGCAGAGCCATGCATGACAGCTGGTTCG
>NW_017308110.1:176475-199023 GCF_000935625.1 Nanorana parkeri | reverse complement strand
GCTTTGTCACAATGTCCCCGCCTATGCCCCCAGTGCCTCCTGCTGCAGTTGGAGGCGATTTTGGTCAAGGACTGGCACTCGGCCTGGTCAGGTAAGTGAGGAAAATCCCTCCCTCTGGGGAATGGGTGTGGACTTGTGTGCCTGTGTCCTCCCTGGGTGTTTGGGCTGCAGGTGGTCCCCTCCCTACTCAGTGGGTCCCTGCTTAATGGGCTTATCTGCCTTGATTGTCCTCTGACAACCACCACTGCTTGCCCCCTGCTGCCTTCCTTTCTTTGCCTCCCCTCCTTGCTGAGGGAGTTCTAGTGTGTCTGCCTCTGCCACTCTGCGCTGTGTGCCCCGTCTGTTCATCACTGTGATCACTAGCCTCCCTCAGAATCACTTTCTAGTGTGGGTGTGGTTCGGTGGAGCCACTTGGCCTTGCTGTGGCTGGTGATTCCGGTGGAGGAATCTCCCTCCTTTAAGGATTCGACGGATAGAAAAGCAGAGGCGGTTGCGTTGTCTGGTTCAGTTTTGCTGCTGAGTGGGCAAAGCTCTTGCAGCAGGGTCTGAAGAGTGAACAGGTGTCTACTGCGTATGTGGAATTGGACGATCAACTAGTCCATGGTCTTCAGCACATCTGCAATGCTTCACTGGATACAGGACCCTTGCTATCTAAGTTATCAGTGTCTATGGTTTTTCTGCATTGTCTTATGTGGCTCAACTGCTGGTCTGTTGACCAGACCTCTAAGAAGGCACCGATGGAGCTACCCTTTAAGGGCAAGCATTTGTCTGAAGCAAAATGATAAGTCTAAATGATATTATCAACCTCACTCTCCCTGGTGCGTACCTTTAACCAGGGGGTGTCTTGTGTTTCCCCTCCGGTTTGCGCTCCCTTGCCCCGTGGGATTTTAACCTAATGCTCTCTGACTTGCAGAAACCTCTCTTTGAAAATATTAAGGAACTACCTTTATTGACCTTGTCCCAGAAGGTAGTCTTCTTGCTGGCCGTCACCTCGGCTCGTAGGGTTTCGAAATTGTCTGCCTTGTCCTGTAAACCTCTGTTTTTGGTCTTACATAAGGACAAGGTGGTTCATCGTCCGCGGCCTTCCTTTTTACACACCCTAAAGAGATGGCCCTTCACTGTTTGAATGTCTTTAGGGCTGTGCATATCTATCTTTCTGCTACTGAGTCTTTTCGTGAGACGGATTTCCTTTTTGTTGTTACTGAGGGTTCCAGGAAGAGTGAGGCGGCCTCTGTGGCCACCATTTTGCTTTGGATTAGACAGGTTATTGTTTAGGTCTAAGCCCTTGGGGGTCAATCTCCTCCCTTTCCGATTACAGCTCATTCCACCAGTTCAGTTAGCACTTCGTGGGCTTTTTGGCATCAGGCTACTGTTATGCTGGATTCTAAGGCGGCCACCTGGTCGTCGGTGCACACCTTCAAACGTTATTTTAAAGTTGATGTTGTTGCCTCTGTGGTTGCAGGTTTTGGCCGCAAAGTTCTGCAAGCGGCTGTTTAGTGTGTGGGTTCCTCTTCCTTGATCTGTTTGGTTAGCCACTCTTCAGTCTCACTCCATTGAATTAAGAAATGGCTGTGTCCTTCAATGAACGGAAGACAAAATAGGATTTTTGTACTCGCTGTAAAAACCTTTTCTCTGCAATCATTGAAGGACACAACCCCCTCCCCTCTGGAAGTTGTCTATCTATGGTATAGTCTTCCAATATCTATTTCTACATTTTCAGATTTCAGGTATATGTTTTCTAAAACTGGCCAGCATCATGACAGCACCCGAATAGGTAGCACATAGATAAGGCAGATTTTATCTTGAAATAAACATTAGAGTGTATTATCTGAGAGACAATAGCCTCAAATAATGTTCAGTGGCTGGATAGTTTGTAAGCCGCTTGTTTAGGCCGCAATATAAGAGGGAGATACGATGCAGGTTTTATCTTAAAATAAACATTAGAGAGTATATTATTTTAGAGATAGTTGCCAGTGGCTAATCACACAGGGGTTAGTGAAGTGGCTGACAAAGCCTTTTCTTACTCCTCCGAGGTGCATAGCCGCCATTTGCTTGTAAGTGCTGCTAATATGCCCTTTTCCTCCTCCTCCTCTTCTGATAATCCCACCAAAGACCCACAAACTGGCTATAAGGAGTCAGCAGAATTAGAGGCTACTGCTATCTCTATGGCCCATTTTAAACGTATCTGCTGCTGGAGCAGAAATAAAAAAAAAATGGTGGTTGAGCTGCAGAAAGCATGTCTCCATTTTTTTCTGTTTCAGCATAATCTTTCTCCCAGACACTTGGCAGCCAGTTGTACTTTTTTTATATTCATTTCATAATAGTCAGAGCACTGGAGACATTGCTACAGGGGAAAAAATCAACAGCCATAGGCTGCCCACCCTTCCACAATTTCAGGGTGAAGGACTGGCAGCAGCAATTGGAGGGGGGAAATTCTATGGCCAGGGGGAAGAGCAGATACCAGAAAAAAGTGAAGCGTATAATCCTATGGCTAGCCTATAGGCTGCCCACTTTGTTCCTTAAATCTTTCTTCTACAGTCAAACACATGATAATTGTGAAGTGTGTTTTTATTGGAAACTGTTTCTTTAAATACATTGGGGATCAATACCTAAAATGGTGGCAGACCTTGTAACCATTCTTTAAGATTTCCGAATAGACGGTGTCACTATATAAATTCACTTAAATTTGCTATACAGTATTCCAGACTAAATTCAGTAGAGAAGACCACATTGCCATTTTTTTTTAAAATAATTTCTCTGCTGTGCCTTCAACAACTAATTTCTATTTTTCACTTTAGCAATGTCGTATGCTAATATTGAGCTGAAATAACCCCTTTCCAAAAATCTGTTATGTAGTACCTTAACTTCCATTTCAAACTTTTCATGACCTGAAAGAATCCAACATAACCTGCTAAATTGTTGCACATGAATATGCCAGTTTTATACAGTGACACTGTCTATTCGTAAATGTATTGAATGCTTCCCACCCCCAAAGTCAAATTGTCTGCAAAGGTTATAAAAATGCTGTATATAGCTGTTGCTAAAAAAAAAAAGTATCTCTGCCCCAGCTTTCCAGAGGCATTACTGATGTCACCATGCCTTACTGCTACCTACTATAACTGGGCGCAAGAGTGCACATCACAAGGGCGTAGTCTCCTGCTTAAATACTGTGCCATAATATTTGGCAGCTAATCTACTTCTTGGGCCTTGTCACTGTAATGTGAATGCAAATGGCCTCCAACTTTTGCCAAGCTAGCTTTCTGTAGGATTTGCCAGATACCATTATTACCAGAGGAGACTATATATGGCTCAATTCCTACACTGCTTCTTGGCTAGGTTGCCTTGAGAATGCTGGAGTAAACTTACTCAGCAGTCTAAGACTTGCCTAACCTTTCAAGTGCAAACAGGTATTTTGCTCATAGCCTGTCCCTTTGAATAAACCTGTGTGCTTAGTAATAGGTATTGACTCCTCCCACTCAACCCAACACGACACACACTGTACAGGCCACCAATGTGTGTCGCTGCTTAAAGCAAATACCTATACTTTTTACCAGGGGTGTAACTAGAAATCACAGGGCCCCATAGCAAAATTTTGTATGCGGCCCTGTGATTTCTAGTTACACCCCTTGAAGAGCCCACATAGCTCACCTGGGGGTCACCCTGCAGAGCCCACCATAGACTCTCCATGGTGGGCTCTGCAGGGTGACCCTCAGGTGGGCTGGTCACACTCCTTACCTGTCCACCTCTTCTTCCTCCGTCTTCCCTCCTCCATCCGTCGCCGGGCCCGCTCCGTCCTCCGTCGCCGGGCCCGCCTCCTCCACCGCCGCTGCTGACTCTCATTGACTCAGCAGCGGCAATGGAGAAGAACGCAGCGCTGCACAGATCACGGTGACCTGAACAGCGGTGCGTTTGAACCCATAGCGACCCAGGCAGCCCGCACGGCATCAGGGGGGTGTCCTGGCCGGGCCCTGCTGGGCCTGGGCCCCATAGCGGCCGCCTGGGTCGCTATGGTTATTGTTACGCCACTGCTTTTTACCTAGGATGTCCATGCACTGCACACACTCTACTCTCAAGAATTCCCCCAAGCAACTGATGCTCAGGTTTTGTTCTGTGCATCTAAGAAAGTTGCATAAAACCTGCTGGTCAGGAAAAGAGTATCCATTACCTTTTGGGTTTTTTAAAAAGTTATTTTTCAGTATGCTGTGTGAACAGAAATGCATAACGCACATATAGAGGGGTTTTCTCAAATTTGATTGCGAAAGTGGATATTATAGGTACTAAAGTATAGGTACTAAATACATCTACTGTAAGATGTCGTTATGTAAGCTTTCTTGTGACATTTTATTTTGATTGCAAGTCATCTTCAAACATGACTTTAGACTGGCAAAGCTGTCATTGAAAACAGGTGGTGATGTATCACTTTATCCTTACTTGAATCACCACACCACTGGGCCCTTTCACAACTTTTTAAAACCCTTCAGTTACATAGTGGAAGGGTTCTTATTTTATATTTTGCTCTCAGGAGGGATCGGTCATTGCTCAGACATTTGGAGCATGTCACAAAAATGCTGCATGTCATAATGAATGTTTCAGAGGCTTGAAAGTGATTTTCACTCTGCGTTTACCCTCCCTGGCTTTATATTTGCTTGCTTATATGTAACATTGCTTTCATTGTCAATTTTAATCTGTTACTGTAGAGAGGTCCTACTACTTGCTGACAGTTACATGATTATGCCACAGGATATTTTTTAGTAGCTCAACTGTACTACTAAAATTACTAGCAATTAATCAGTAGGAGTAGCAACTGATTGCTAAATAAATGGAACAAATGGTTTTCTATGGAGGTAGGCAAACAAGCAGTATACACTGTAGCAGCAATCAATCTTTCATGATGGCACAATTGCCCAATCATGTGTAACTGATCCACTGCAAGATTCTTCTCCATGCTATTTATGCAGTAAGGGACTATAATCACCCATGTATCTAGGACTGATCCAGTCCTCACTGCAAATGGGATACACTGACACTTCGTGCTCATCCAGTTCTAATTCAAGCTACGAAGTACAGCATGCTTTGGCTGTATCTGACGTTTTCATATAAATCTATGATGAAAAAGTACAAAACCAAGTTTGTCTGTAATAGATAAGAATGATAGTCATAGTCAAAAATATTGGCACCCCTGCATTTCTCTCAGATAATGCACCACTACGCGGGGAACATTTTTGCAATTAGAAATGTTTAGACATTCTCATGTTTATTTCTTTTGTTTGTTTTAGTAGGACACCACAGGTGCTCTATGGGATTCAGATCTGGACTCATTGCTGGCCAGTCCAGTACTCTCCAGCGCTTTGTCTGAAACCATTTCTGGTTGATTTTTGATGTGTGCTTTGGGCCATTGTCCTGCTGTAAGACCCATGACCTCTGACGGAGACCCAACTTTCTGACACTGGGCCCTACATTGCACCCCAGAATTCTTAGGTAGTCTTCAGATTTCATAATGCCATGCACACAGTCAAGACATCCAGTGCCTGAAGCAGCAAAGCAACCCCAAAACATCAGTGAACCTCCACCATGTTTGACTGTAGGGACTGTATTTTTTTCTTCACAGGCCTCATTTCTTTTTCTGAAAACAGTAGAATGATGGGCTTTACCAAAAAGCTGTAATTTTGTTTCGTCAAAAAGCAGCTACTTTTGTGTCATACCAATGCAAACAAAAGAAATGAACATGAGAATGAGTAAACATTTGTCATTGCAACAATTTTCTGTGTGAAGTGGTGCATTATCTGACAGAAATGTAGGGGTGCCAGTATTTTTGGCCATGACTGCATATGTATACATGCCACAAAGCTGCAGAGAGCCATATGCATATCAGTAAAATCAAGCATCTGAGCATTTGGAATTGTTTTGCGAGCCACAAAGCTAATATTTCTTATGGGTCTCCTGCCACTGAACTATTTGAGATTTTTTAAAAGCCAGTTATATGATTCAACTTGCCAGAAACTACTCTGAAATATTAGTTTTTCATACCCATGGACTTTTATCACAGCTTTTTTTGTCTGTGACTGAACTTTCATGTGACAAGCTGGTAATATATTTAATCACATCCTCCTAAAGATTTTGTAATCATGAAGAATTTATATTAGTGTAACTACATTTTCTTAGTAAGTGTTGTTATTGTTAAGTGCAGATGTTTTTCTTCATCTCTCTGCTTGCTTGCTTGCAATTGACAATGGTTAAGCAAATCAGTACTTCCAAAAAAGAAAAAAAAAATGTCTGTTTGTGTTTGGATGAGGGATGTGTTCCTCTCTCCTTTCACCCAAAGACACTTCCTCATTCTCATGTGTGCGATGCACAGAGTACAGAGGCTGTCTCAAGTCCCATTTGTCTAGTGTTTCAGGGCTACATTTAAACTAGCAGAGTGGGTCCCACCCAGAAAGGAACACTATGAGCCGCTGGGAAAGTAAAAAATAAGGTGGGGGCGAGAACACCTTTTTTCGTTGAGTGGAATCTACTTTCCATCTAGGTCCTGAGTGTGCTGAGAGCTCTTGCTGTCTGTGCTGTGGAATTGGCTGTTACACTGAAAGAAGAAACGTCACAGAGGTGCATCAGAAGCAAATATCTTTTTACTGGTGTACGGTGGGATCTGAGAAGAAACTCGCATTTGGAAAGCTGATTTTTTTTTTCCTGAGACAGTGGAGATAACAGCTGCTCTTCAGCACTCTCACCCTCCAGGCAGGCCCAAGGTAAGACGCTCACTAATGGGGATCATTATTGAATACCACTGCCAGGTGTGTTTTAGAGATTGCAGGTTTCTTATTGTAACTCTAAAGATATGAATAGGTTGTACGAATGTAAATTACTTATTACTATAATATATAATGTAAATATGACCAGATTTAGTTTATACTGATTTTCCATTATTTGTGCAGGTGTTTTGCAATTATAGACATTTATAAAGCAGTCATTGACATCTGTTCAGGTAGCAAGGACCCTATTTTTTATATAATATACTTAAGATTCAAAAAGAACAATATGTATTTATAGGTTATTTTGATTTGTGGGAGACAGGGTGGCTGTGGATTTAGAAGGAAATGTCTTTTACACTTCCAGTGCTCTGCGATATATAGCTTGTTAAAGCATTGGCATTTATATTATAGTGGAAACTAGGTTGTGAAGATCGTGGTAATGTACCTTATCTGTGAAGTTTATGCTGTTTTCATTTTGTTCACAGTGTTAGTAAACAGTAATGCAGCAGTTCTGATACAGACTTTCATGTGGATAAGGCTAGAATAATTGAATTATCTAGCATTTTCACACCTTGTATTGGATAACAATTGCTCCTTAATCTATAAGAAATTATGCTGTTTTTAGATTTTTCTCATCCGCAAGCATGTTTACAATAAAGTACTAGAAGGGTTGGAAATGGTTCCATTAACAGTACAGGCTAACACGTTTTTTAATAAGTCAGCACAAAATGGAATTATGTGCTAAATGCAATAACCTATGGAAACCAATCATGGTTCAATGTGCCATTGGGTTATTGCACTTTACTCATTTTCATTGCAGCTTTTGACTAAATAAACTTGTAATGTCAGGAAATTAGATTTTACTTATATAAAAACATGTACAGCTTGAAGTTTGAGAACCAAGTAAGGTCTACAGGTTTTCATACTTGCAATATATTTGGTTGCAAACAGCAACTTTTTATGTAGTTTCTCTTTTGAGAAATACACAGTTAACATAATTGGTTTAAAAATGTGGGTGCATGGAAGACATGGCTAAAACATGAAAAATGTGATTAGGTAAATGTTTTGTAGACTATGTAATTGAATGTAGTATAAGATTAATTGGATGCATTCCTATAACGCTTTGGAAGGTGGCGCTATAGTAATCTATGCAAATGTATCATTCCTCTGGCATAACCACTATGGCTCACCTACATGCAATATACACATACAATTAGGAGATTCTATCAAATCATATATGTTTTATGCGAAACGTTACCCAATTCCCGCACATTTAATCTGTGAATTGTGCAAACATTATCTTTACAATACATTTAAAGTATGAGTCCGAAACCACCCAAGACTGATATTTCAGTTTATAGTTGGAGTCTGCTGAAATTAATCACTTGACTAGTTTCTTAGGACTCCCAACACTGGAAACAGCACACTGCAGTTCCTATTTCATCTGTGTTGCCTCACTTCTGTTGCTTACTCCTTTTACATCAAATGTAAAAATCCAGCATTGGGAAAGGTCATAATGACTTGGTTTGATGCATGGAGCTTCATATTCAGGTCCATAAAACATGCATTTCACAAACTGAATATGTGCATACTTTCTGGGATTCTGCAAGGCTTACAAAGCTGCCTGAGCCATACCTTCAAACATCGCATGAAAGGAAGCATCAGCTTTCAGTCTCCATTGAATTTATTGTATGCAAAATGAGGAGGAACATCTCGGATTTCTGACCTTTCTGACCTGTGTAAAATGAGGCACCTTGGTAATCAAAATGTAGGAAAGCTATTCTTTTGAGCAGAAAAGGTGCTGCATATTTTCCCCCTCTAGTTATGTTGCATTGAAGTATCCCTACAGTAGGTAGGACTGTATAACCTCATTCATATATTATAACTTATTTCTATAAGACCAAAAATTAAAAGTAAATACTGCAGCCCCCTCGCCTGACAGTTGTACTGGCAATATTGTGGAAAAAAAGAACAGGAATGTTTCACTTTTTTTCTGCTCTATTATCCCTATACTACTGGATTTGTAGCTTGCATAACACCACCACAGTAAATTAACAGTAGAAATATGGATTGGAACTAATAGATTATGGGGGAAAAAAGTCCTTGTATGGTGGTGTCAGGGATGTCCAGGTAGAAGAATCAAAAGAGAGAGGTATATAAGAAAGGGGAAAAAAGGTGTACAGAAAAGAAATTGTGTGCATCAGGGAATAGTGGGTGTAGTGGGGAAAACCCATTTAGAGATGGCAGGGGTCCTTCGCAAGAGCCATTTCCATATATAAAAGCTATGGACTCCAGGTCTGGAAATAGGTCTGGAAATAGGTCTGAAATCTTTAATTTACTTGTGCAGTCAGTTTCTCCATCCTCATAATATGGGATCATAATTTTACCCACTCTCTAATAGTGGATTTACAATGGTGAAGTGCGCATGCAGCTAAAAGAAACATAGTTGTCACTTTTAACAGTGTATGCAATGTACTTTGCCTGGAAGAGTAAATACTTTGAGCATTGAAAATACATGAGCCAGACCTTCTAACTGTTGAGGCAATGCCTCAAAGGGCATCAGTGGTTCAATACAGAGTCTTTTGGCATATAGCATGGTATAAATCCTGAAGTTGAACATACCATTAAAAATACCAACTATTAGTACCCTGGAAAAGCTGTTTGCAGTATAAGAGATGTCAATGGCTTCAGCCTCCTGGATTCCAGTGCCATACACATATGAGAAAGATCATGTGCATCCAAAATAAAGAAAAGCACCCATAGCAAATCACGGGGGAAAAGCTGTATCAGCAATATAGGAAACTAGATCCAGATTTTCAGTGGTAGGATTATGTGGTCTAAGTCAGAATAATAGGCATGAAAGGTTTGCGCTATATTCTGAGACTGTTGTACCACTTTTTATGAGGGGAGCCTAATTTTGGGAATATATGTGTGTGTGCATTTTGACCTTAGGGAGCGTGCCAATGTCTTTCCACATATATGCCCAAGTTCATATAATTGGTGAAGCATTTCCTTGTATTTTATGGAGCTTAAATCCATCAGACATGTGAGTTCTGAATGGTTTCCAACAGCTTCTATAGGACAGCTGCATCTTGGTACAATTTATGAGAACTTTCTAAGATATAGATTTCCTGCAATAAGCTGGATATAAGTCGCATGTTCCCTTCTCAGTCTGGAACCATAGGCTATACAAATATCTCAAAGACTGGATTTTCCTTTTTTTTTCTCTGCACATTTGCCTACACATCATGCACTATAAAGAAGAAGGCTCCTATTCTCACCTGTGCACCATGATAAGAGGGATTTTCACTCATCACACATGTTTGCACCCCAGACTCTCAACAGACATTAGTAGTTAATATTGTTAGCCCCTCCATAAGGACAATCCCCTCATAAATGTTTGCTCCCACACCATCCTGTATATTCATTCCTGACCTGCCATTGACAGCACAATTGAGCAGCTCCAGTAAGTGGGAGTGTTCACATTTCTGTCACAGAGGTGGCAACCTGTGCCTTCCCGCTGCTGCTAAGCTGCAGGACCTACAGTGTGGTTTTCTGGACTTGTAGCCAATATATATTTCTCTGTATGACATACCTGTCCTTTGTTTTCTCTTTAAATATTTACAGTTTCATTAATGGTTCCCCAGTGTTTCATTTTCTATGCAACACTACAAGGATGCAGCGTTTCCAGTTGCTGCTTTGACCGCCATATCCCCCACCACGCTCCTCTGACTAAGGCTAGGTTCACACCTGGGCAACTCCTCACAGCGTGGCAATTGTGCACAAAACCGTGCTGTCACGGCGTCGCACACTGCATGCTATCACGTTGTGGGTGCCATTATTTTCAAATGGCACCCCAGTTGCGTCGGGCGGATCGCGTGATTTCGCAGCCGCTATTCCGCTGAATGCAAGTGAACACAATCGGGGCTACGAAAGCCGCGTGTGGTGTTTCACATAAAAGGTACATGTACCTTTTTTTTTTTTTATTTAAGTGATTGCCGCGCGAATGTCACCCCATTGAGATCAATGGGGGGGGTCACACAGCAACCACTGTGTGCACTAGCACATGATCGCGCAGCCCCAGGACGCGCGTCCCAGGTGTCGTGCAGGTGTGAACCTAGTCCATACTAAGAAGTCACACAGATTTACTGAAGAAATATTTATTTTTCTACCCTATATCTCCACCATTTAATGAATAGGTGCACTTTTGATAGTTTTGGTGATTTGAAATCACAGCGTCATTGATTGTGTACCAACTGACAATAATTCCAGCCAAGGGGTGTTGCTTTAGACACCAAAGGTTGTGTGCCCACAGGCTCCTGTGATTGGCCACTACAAGAAAGTTTTCCGACACATCCATCATTATTTTCTTTTATATACCTGTATAGGCCCTGTAAATTTTAACTTTACAAAAATGAGGTGTGCACTGTATCAGTTTTAGTTTGATCCACTGATTATACCTTTTTAGCATTTGATTAATTTTCTGTAGTATTTCATGACCACCTGTTAAATGCAGAATGAGAAAGGTGTCCTTATTTAGCAATTTTGCATTTGTTATGATTGATTATAGTACTGATGTTAAAGCTTATACCAGGCATTCCTACCTTTGCCTTTAGGCTAGTAAACTTGTCTTTGACTAGTGCTGTCATACCCTTGTAATGATCCCTCTGTCTGACATTTTTTCTTGAATATTGCTGCTAGATTGTTAGTTTCCACATTTTTCACAATTAGAGTTAGCAACAATATGCATAAAGAAGTAAAAAATGAAGTCCTGTATCTTGTATACCCTTGATCTCTAGTGAGTCTGAAATATATGTGGATTAGTTTTACACTCTTAAAAGCTGGTCAACTACTATACTGACAAAATAGGATAACTCAAGCTAGACTCAATTAATCTGCCCTATGCCCTGTACAAGTTTCATGCATACATTCATCCCAATTTGGGAAAGCTGTGTTTGCCACACATTAGTTGCAGGATGACTTTAATGTGAGTCATAGATCTTGTATATCTTGATGTATATATTGATTGCAGGCACCTGTAAAACATTTAAAAAATACATCCAGGAGCAGATGTGATGCATTAAGTGACCACCTGCAACCAGTACTTGCACACTAAGAGCCGGGTACATACCCCACCTTGTGTTAAAGCAGGCTCGTAATTGTTATGTGGCACATGCAGCTTTACTTGACCATAAAGGTACAAATACCCAACAAACATGTTGGGCTCAAGTATAAAAACCAGTTCAAGGAAACCTAGAGAAGAGTTATTACAGCCACACACCCTGGTGGTAATGCAAACTCACCCAAGGCGCGAACCAAAGCACCAGCCAGTTTTCACCAGAGTTCTTGATGGTGGAGGCGGGTTTTACTGCAAGCTGGTAACCGGTCACAGTCTTCAGGATCACCCTACCATAGGCAGGCTGCAGACGAGAGTGGTCAGGTTGATTCACGTCAGCAACAAACAATTCGTAATGTCGTATGGTTCTTTTGGCACTAGGCTGATAAGACGGCCCTTTCAGGGCTGGTGCTTAAAAACATCTTGGATCAGGGGACACATCTAGCATTGTTTCAGGGAGACCTTGAATTTCTGGCAGGAATTCTGTGAGTACCATTAGAGGTACTAGCAGAATTCAGCGTGTGCCATTAGAATTTCTGGCAGGGATCCTGTTAACACCATTAGCAGTGGCAGACGGAGAGGTATTATAACAAGAGTGTTGTAGCTGTCCACAACTGGGAATATTTATTTTATTGCTTAATATATTTACATGAAAAAAGTGGACTCATTAGCTTATTTCACTAAATTGTATTGTCAGATAAGCAAAAGCTCCAACTAGACTTATTGGAATGTACAGCATTAGGGTTGCACAGATACTTTTCAAGTACCAGTGCAGATACTTGGCATTTTCATGAGAACTACCAGGGTTGCAGCGGTTGCAGCTGGGACCTGGCGCTGGCACTCCACCACTGTCTTGAAATCATTAGTCTGTATTGTTTTAGAAAAACTGTCACATGACAATAAACAAAAATGTATCAGTACTCGTACTTGTAAGTACTCGGCAAGTACCAGTACTTGTACTCGCAAAACTGGTATTTGTGCATCCCTTTATTTATATTTATAAAAACAGAATCATACATTAAAACAGAGATGTACAAATCCCAGGAGCTCCGTGTGCTCCTTACAAATGACACCTGCCTCCTAATTTTTGAATTTGTCTCTAGTGTAGTCTTGGAGCTCAAAAGTATCGGTATATGTACTCGTACTTGTACCGAGTACTGTACTTGGTATCTGTGCAACCCTATACAGCATACAGTATTACATCAATTATAATCCTAAATACACCATAACATATGGAATTGTTTATGTAGACATATGTGCATTATTTAGAAATACAGAAAAAACAGTATTTGTTTTTTTTTACACATCTGATTGTTTGAACATGGGTGGAAAACTGGCTGCAAGAACGGAGAGGGTAGTAATAAATGGTTAATTTTCTAATTGGGCAAAAGTCGTGAGTGTGGTGCCCCAGCGGTCAGTCCTGGGACCAATCCTGTTGATCCTATTCATCAATGACATAGAGCTTGGCTTAGGTAGTTCAATCTCCATTTTTTCAGATGATACTAAACCGTGTAGGATAGTAAATTCCAAACAGGAGATATGTGCAGTTCAACAAGACCTGGATAAAATTTAGTATGTAGATGTAAAGTTATACCCATGGGTGCAAAGAACGAGTGCACAAACTACTATCTGGGGGGGGGGGGGGGGGGGGTGGCTGCATTAAAAAAGACAAACATGGAAAGGGACATGGTGCTTGTAGATCACAGGTTTGGCAGTAGCATGCAATGCCAAGCAGCGGTCAACAAAGCACGCATAATACTATCCTGCATTAAAAGAGGGATTTTAACATGGGATAAAAGAATAATACTTCCACTTTATAAATCACTAGTTCGGTCTCATCTTGAGTATAAGGTGCAATTTTGGTCACCAACTCTCAGGAAGGATGTCCTCAAGCTAGAGAAAGTTCAAAGAAGGGCCACAAAATTAATTAAAGGGATAGAAGGCCTGAGGCCTTTAACATATTCATCTTAGAAAAGAGGCGATTAAGAGGGGACTTTATTGCAGCCTTCACAATCATCAATGGGGACCACAATATTTGGAACAAGTTGTTTTCACTAAAAACAGTATTAATAACACGTGGACACAAGAGGTTAGAAGAGAGGGGGTTCAATCTTAAAACGCGCAAGGGCACTGTAAAAATGTGGAATTCCCTTCCACTGGCACTGCTATCCGCACACACACACACACACACACACACACACGTTGTACTGACTGGACCTTGGTCTTTATTCAACCTCACCTATGTTACTATGATGTCGACAACCTAAAGACTGTATTTTACAAATCAATATTCATTCATTTCCCAGTTGATGAAATATTTGCATGCCTTAATTAAATGAATGCTCCCGGTGCTTGAATTATTTATGACCGTTGACATTGTTTCTTCATGTCATACCCTACTTTTTCTCTGGGGAAAAAAAACCTCCCAGATTGATATGTTTCTGCCTTTTGCTTTTTCGCTTTGCATTTTATATAATTGTTAAGGTCTTTGCAGTCATACAAAGCTGCAGCATATAAGCATATTTTGTTTACTAAATATTCCCTTACTATAAACAGATAACCACTTCCTTTATCCACTCCTCTCACAAATGGTGGATCTGTGAGCGCTACATACTCTAATTTTTTCTATCTGTGGATGCTGAGCATAACTGAAAGGCCTTATGGCATTTCTGTATACTTGAATGGTGCAAAGCAAGGCTTCATTTAGAAACAATATTAATTGTGGATTGTCTTTTTTTTCCCCAGCTGCAATCATATTTATTTGAGTAATTCAAAAATATAATTCCCTTTCTCAAGTTATATACCTACGGTATATCATATATCTTCATATTTATGTTTTAAATATATTTAAAAACAAGGCAAAACACAAAATACTCGTGTATAATACCTTTAATAGTTATGGGAGCCCTTTTATTTAGCAAATACATTAGCTTAAAACCAATGTAGTTTTTCTCCTGAATAAACCTTTATCTCAAGTCTACTGAAAATAGCAGCTAGAAATTCCCCAGTGTTTCCTGTAATTTTAAGTCTTGGGAGACGGGGTATTTATATCTTAGGAAAACAAACAGATTCATGTTTATCTAAGAAGAGGTATTGTTTCAGCTGCAGATCCTCTAATATGTATTTAATGACATACACGGAGTGGCCAGATTATTATGACCACCCCGTCAGTACTTCGTTGGGCCACGAGATGACTTTGTTGGGCCGCCTCGTGACTCCACGAGATGTTGAAAGGTGATGCGAGGAATCTGACACTGCACTGTTGCCCTTCTGTTGTCTTGTAGCAGTCTTGCTACTCTCCGTTCTGCCCTAACATTGACTAGTCGCTGACGACCACAATTCGCACGTTCAGACCCAGATTTTCGGCTGACAGTCCAGTCTTTAAACACTTTAACAACAGCTGCTCTTGAACATTTAACAAATTCTGCTGTTTTGCTGATACTCGCTCCATGGCTCAGAGCGCCAACAATCATCCCACGTTCAAAGGCTGTTAAATCGCATTGTTTACCCATATCTTCAGAAAAAAATCACTACTACTGTCGTGGTAAACAACCTGCTTCCCTATTTATAATGGTCTGACGCTCTAGCAACTTCAGCGCGAAATTATAGCTAATTATAACTCATTTGCCTACAAACGTCAGGTGGTCATAATAATTTGGCCACTCAGTGTATATTACAGTCAAAACAAAATACATAATGAGGCAGGTTTGTTAGTTTTTAGGAAGTCTCATCAATAAGTCTTTGATGATATATGTTCTTTACATTACACATGTAGATGACAGTTGACAATGTCAACAAGTGACTTACATTGTGGTCCACTACTCTGCATAGCCAGTTAAGACAAATTCCCATGTAGTTTAAAAATCCAGATATTCTTCAAATATTATGGGGGTTTTTTTTAAATCAGATTATTTATATTTTTTTCCAAAACCATAATGCATCACACACAACAAATAGATAAAAGGTAAAAAAAAGAGCTCCTATTTACACTGCTCCAAGAGAAAAAAATAAAGGAGTAATTAACCAACACAGTAACCCCCATAGTACAGTAATACACTATTAATAGACATGAATATGAGATTACATAACCTCTTGCTATTGGGACCAGGTCCAAGCAAACTTTAACATTCCTTGACGCAGCCTATACATGTGTTTTTCAAACGACATACTTATTCACTTCAGCAATAAATATACTATATATATAAATAAGTATATAATATTATGCTAAAACTAAAGCCATTGCATGTATCTCAGCATTTCTTGCAAGGGCATGGCAGCTTAGAAGCTCACCAGTATTGTCTCCACAGACTACATAGGTTCCCAGCTGCTATTCTCCTGTAATTGCAGAAAGCAAACACATTCCATTGCTTCCAAGAAGCCAAGCCTTCTTTTCCTGGATTGCATGCAAAAAAGAGCAGCCCCACACCAGACAAAATACAAAAATCTGTGCCAATGTATTTGGTGAAGACATGGAGATAACAATTCTTCGCATTTAGCAATAAAACATTTGCACAGTAGAACTTTTAAGCACTGACTTAAAATGAGGCGGGTGCTAGCAATTATATATGGTATTTGGTAGTTCCCAAGAGGATCCTTCTTGGAAATGCTTCTCAAAGAATTGTTGGGCAAAATGCATAAGGATAGCCTTATTCCGGTCCCTGCCTTAATTGTTGATACAGGTAAGCATCAGGTCATGTGGGGCCTGAGGTGGTGATTTGTGTGTGATTCTAATCACCAGAGACACCCAATATCAAAAACAAAGATTTTGCAGCTTGTTGCGAAATTTTTGTTGAACCATCTAATGCTACCTACTTTCAGTTGAGAAGAGTGAATAAATCACTTTACCCCTCATGCGTTGTTTCCAGTCATGAGTTACAGTAGGTTGATCTCAGTAGTAAGTATAACAAAATCACATATTTTTGCTTTATTTTATATGTGTGAGTGATTACTTATGTGTAACTATACATTTGTGGGGTTGAGAAGCTAATTGTCCTCCAATTACTTTTTGAAAGATGTTAGTGGCTAAAGGTCAAAGGAGTCTAGCAATTCACATTAAAAATCAGAGTGTGCACTGTCAACCTTTTTTTAACATTTTAGATAAGAGTAGGGGAGGGTTAAAACCCCAATCGGGTTATTTTTTGCTTCCTGTGTCCTGCTGGGGAGATTTAATTTCTCTTCCTGTCCTGAAGTCGCAATAGGAAATCTCTCCAAAGTGAATGTGGTGAGGAATACCTTTCAAACAAGCCATATGTGTTCCTCACCACAGCAAAAATAATGTTTCTTCCCACTGTCCATATCTGTCATCCTGGAATTCAAGCTGAAAACACGTCTACTGCTTCTTCCAGTAAACGTATGTCATACATGTCTGGAGGGAAAAAAAGGTCATTCTCAACTGGTCTTATGCAGAATCAGTTTCTTCCTCCAGAGTTTCATAAACTTAAACAATAAAAAGAAACAGAGGATTTATAGTTTAATAATGAACATGTATTTTAAATGAGTATACTAACAATCTCGATTCATGCTTAGACTATATTTTTTTTGCTTAGAGTTGCCCTTTACTTTTCAAGTGTTTACAGAAAAGTCACTACCACATATGAACCAATTTTCTTAGAAACAACCCACTAGCGCATAATAAGCGAACCAACCCTGCTCTAGTCTGTCCCCCAAGATCGTTATTCCCCTTTTGGACAACAACATCCTGCCTGTTCGAAGCACAGAGAAGGTAAAGCTAGGCCATTAATCACCGCTATGACATCAAATACCTCTGCCTTTCCTGTGTCTCTTGCACACATTAGCCATCAGGGGCAGTGTATATACCTGCAAATGACAACTTTGTTGCTGGATTGGCAAACAGTCATAAATTTGCATACCCGTAACAGTGCTGTTCAGCCTTCTTAGGCTGCATGTTTTAATGGTGAAAAATTAAATGACGAAGATTTTTAAAAGTTAAGTCATGTTTAGGGGAATAACTAAACTAGGAAAACATTTTATCCAGTTGCTGTTATAAGTATTCTAGGTTTTCCAATATGACCCACTCCAGAAGGCATAGAACACTGCTCCTAATTATCTCTATATCTTTAAACTTTAGTCACTGAACTCTTGTTAAATAGCGCTATGTACTTAATAAATTGGGCAACAATAGAGGATCTGGTCTTACCTTCCTTAACCTTCCTGGCTGTAATCCCGAGTGTGGCTCGGGGTTAATTTTCAGTACCAAAAGCGGTAACCCCGAGCCACAGTCGGGATTACACTGCGTCACTTACCTTGTCCCTACGAGCCCAGCTGTGTCCTCCGGCCGATGCTGGCATCCGTCTTCCGTCCCTTGCGAGCGCCCGCGTCACAAGGGGGCAGAACCGGCTGGAAATGTAAAAGTAAAAAATAGAAACAAAAATAGAAAAAAAATACATAAAAACAAATACTGAGATAATCAGACCGCTGGGGATTTTAAGTCCAATTGATATAAAATGTTGTTTTTCTAAATGACTTTAATGGTTTTCGTTTTACTTTTAACTTGCTTGTTAATGGACCACTGAGATAAATGTTATACTTTTTGTTTTTCCTGACAATTCTGTATAAAGGCATATTGTTCCTTTCAGTTTGAGGGAAACTAGGGCAACAAAGTTTGATAAACTTATATTGCTCTCTGCCAAGTCAACAAAACAGATTTTGAAATGTATCTTTGTGCTTTTGTCCTATGAGCTTATTTGAACATGAGCCTTTTTACTTGTGCCATAATAACTCTTTGTTAAAACATAACATGTGGTATCCACTAACTTTGAAGACTATGCTGTGTATTTAGGTTTTGCTCATAGGGAAGGGCTCTGTGACATTGTCTCATAATGAATGCCAAAACAGAAGAACATTTAGGTTTAAGTGCTCACCCACAAATGGTCCCCAGCTTACACAGAATAAGTAACTTTTTTTCTGTTAGAGCTCACCTAATAACAAATTTCAGTGTAAACCTATCAATAAAAAACGCACAAACTGCTAGTTTAAGCGACATGCTGGTACATAGAGGTCTCTGCAGAAACCTAGGGCACTCTCTTATGTAAAAAAATATTTTAGGTAGGAAGATAAGGCGCTGCCCTGCTTACTGTGCCTTGTTATCGGCTGCAAATTTATATGGGCTGCCTCTCAGACGATTCAAAGATACAGAAAGGGGCAGCCTAGGCACAAACTTCCTCGCTAATATTAAGATTTGCATAACAGAGCCACATGAGTTTCAGGGCACTCTGCAGGCCTTAGACCTGTTGATCCTTCAAAAAATCCAGTGAGCTCATAACTTTTTATGGATTCAGCAGCAGAATCTCACGCAGTCTTAAAAGCACTGCAGGGGTTACTTCTGTGAAATCTAGAACACCTTCCCTATATGTTATGGGGACAGGGGCGGAACTACCACCATAGCGACCCATGCGGGCCCTATGGGGCCCGCAACAGAGGGGGGCCCGGTCAGGAGCAGAGCTCACAATCTTCCCGGCCGGGCCCCTACCAGGGGCGGACTGAGCATACGGGCCCGTCAGCGACCCCCGAGCGCTTTTCAGCCCGCATGGAAGAGGATGCGGGTTTGTTAAAACGGCGACGGCAGTGTCTCCTGCCTCCCGGCCCCACTACACTGCCGTTGCCGCTTTAACAGAGCGGGATCTCCTACAGCGCTGTGGCCGAAAAGAGCTCTGAGGGGGGGGCGTGTCACAGTGGATGGGGGCGGACCTACCGCGGAGGGCGTATGGAGGGACGGAGGCACGAGAGCCTCATGCTGGGGGAGCCCCCACTGAGATCCGGCCCTGGGCCCCCCACTGGAGGCGTTCTACTGGAACCTGGTGATCGGGAGCCCTGATGCTGGTAAGTGAATTTTATGAAATTTTTCTTTGAGCTGTAAATGGGAAGATTTTTAACCTTTTAGTCTCTATTTACATACAGCGTTTGCGTTTCCCTGCGGTTTTTCATGTGGGAACCTGCACGGGATGCAAATGCTATATGTGAACTGCACGGATTCCGCTCGTTTGCGGTCATTATATAGCCGCGAACGTGCGGAATCTGACGGATTATTGCGCTTGCAGTATTTTGGGGGTCTTGTGGGTTAAAGCTCCTTCCAGACTGGAGCGGCTGCCCGAATACGAGCAGAGCCGCTCTAAACAGAAAAAACAATGCACTTTTATGTGCTTTGTCCAGACTGTTGTGGGACCGCACGGTACGAAACCGCACAGCCCCCAAAATAGTGCAAGCGAGATAATCCAGCGGATTCTGCACGTTCACGGCTATATAATAGCTACAAACTAGCAAAATCCGTGCAGTTGTTCCACATATAGCGTTATATACGTGCGCAAACGATACGGGGGTTATTCACCGACTGAATAACGGAGCCGAAGTGAGCTGAACACTGTTCGGCTATTCACTTCAGCCTTGTAGGGCTGATTTCAGCCGTACCTCGGCTAAAATCAGCCGTACATCGGCTGCCTTCGGTCAGCCGAATATACTCTGTATGTTCGGCAGGGCCGAAGTGCAGAAGGAGTTTGACTCAGCTGATCCAACATCTGGATCAGCTAAGCCGAAGCTCGGCAGCTCACTCTCTGCCGTTCTCCCCTATTCTTACAGGGGCCGAACGGCAATAAGTAAATAGCCGAATGCCGCAAGCGGCATTCTGGTTGGCTATTCTGCTCAGTACCTCCATGGTAGCGAGCAGAATATAAAAAAAGTTAAATAAATGAGAAAAAAAATGTAGAAAAATAGGAACATTTTTACAAAATTTAAAATATTTTAAAGAAAAAAAAAAACAACGCACATCCTGTTTCCTATTGGCCAGCCAATAAACAACTGGGTGGAGCCGACTGTGACGTCAGGCAGGCGTCAAAAAGACCACTGCGCATGTGCGACCCCGGGTGACACCCAGCCTCGCGACGCCACTGAATGTATGCACAATGTTTTGTGATTGCACTACACCTGAATGCAGGACATTCGTATTACCATGCATTCTGGGTGTCACCCGGGGTCGCGCATGCGCAGTGGTCTTTTTGAGGCCTGCTGCCGGCCATCTTGGTGATGGACGCCGACAGAGAGAGGAGGTGACGCCACTGCATGCACTATTTTTTGCGGGCCGGGGGTGTCTGGAATTCAATTGACATGAATGGCACTGCCGCGCCCCCTTTCACTCCAGAATGCAAGGAGACTTTGTGTATGTGATCACTTGAGTCAATGGCATTATTATTTTTCTTTTTGTGTTTTTTTTTTTTGGTGGGGGGCCACTAGCAGGATCACCAGGTGCAAAAAGCCTGAGCAAATTGTAGCAGCCAACATATCTAAGGACTGGTAAACTGCAATATATATTAAATTTTGAGGTGCAATTTAAATTAAAGCTATATTCTTAATTTTCCTGGAATAGATAAAAGAAAGGTAATAGAATGTCTTTAATTCTTTATTTGAGTTGAGTTGAGTTATTTGACCATGGCACAGGGATTTGGGTATGTCATCTCCCTTGAGTTCAGATTGGCAGATTCTACTCTGCAGCAGAGATTATGTGGTGAACTGCCTAGGCCTTTGGCCACATGAACAGCAATGATGGGAGCTTGGAACTGCATTTTCTGCAAGACAGGTAAGTATTTCATCCCTTTGACTAGTATTTAGTATCCATCTGGGCAAAAGTCCCATTTATACATTTTCTTTAGTTTTTGCCCAATAAAGTAAAAAAAAACACTGGGGGGAATTTATCAAAACAGGAGCAAATAAAATCTGCAGCAGCTGTGCATAGTAAGTGACCAATCAGCTTTTCTCTTCAGTTTGTTCAGTTATGATCTGAAAATGAAAGGGAGAAGCTGATTGGTTGCCATGCACAGCTGCTCCGGATTTTGTCTGCCCCAGTTTTGATAAATGCCCTTCACTGTATATAGGACAACAGTGAACATATATTGCTCAAAGGATATATATCTAGTAAAAAAAAAAGCATCAATTATATATAATTTTTAAAATTAAAGCATATCTTTACAGTAGAATGATGACTGTGTATCCTAATTAAAGGAGAACTATGGGGTTAAGTCTTTTCCCCATAGTTCTCAGGGTGACGGGAGGACACAAACTAGTGTCCTCCCGTCACCCTAGGCTCAGTATAGCTACACCCTAGCTACAGCTCGCGGTATACTGAGACGCCGCAGCTGAAGCGGATCCCGACAATTGTGCCGGGATCCGCCCAGCTGCGTGACTGACAGCTGGCTCTGCCTATCTAGAGGCAGAGCCAGCTGTACCCGCCCCATCCGTTCCGCCAGTCAGCGCTGGCGGATCGGAGCGGGGAGGGGGGAATCCAGCCCCTCCCCTGTCACGGCGGAGAGCCGTGACAGGATCGAGAGGTGAGCGAACGCCGATATGTGTTCGCTCACCTCCCGATCTACTGAGCCGACCTGTGACAGTCTCATTGTCACAGGTCGGCTAGAACTATGAGGTGAGTGAAAAGCACTCACCTCATAGTTCTCCTTTAAGTTTTTTTGATCTGGTATTAGTATCTGTTTGTCCATGAAGTATTAGTGAATTGTTTTGTTTGGAGGTTCCACATAGATCAGGTTATATTTGTAAGTGACACACATATGATCAAAGTCCTCCCAGATTTCTCTGCATTGGTGATTGGCCCTCTCATAGGGCCATAATCAGCTATTACTCTCCCCCCCCCCCCCCCCCCCCCCCCCCCTCCTTTTCTTTTTTTCC
>NW_017308110.1:149850-175380 GCF_000935625.1 Nanorana parkeri | reverse complement strand
CCCCCATCTCACCCTTTTTTGTGTTCGGCATTAGCGATAATTAATTAGGGTTTAAGACGGCTATAACAGCTAGGTAATATCAAAAAGATATATAAAATTCCAAGAAGCAGAGTAAATATCAGTTTTGGGTGGATTTATTGACTGAATGATAGTTTCATAACATTTCATACTGATAAAACAAAGTGTATCTACTAATGTATTCTGATTTAAATCTTAATAATATACAGTCTGTGTATATGTCTGCTCTGTCATAAGCACAACAGGAAACGTAACAAGATGCAGAAAATAAACTGGACTTCAATACAGTAAACCTAGAAACAACAAACCTTTCGCCCTGTCTCTCAGAGATTTGATTCAGTCTTTCTTTTTAGAGACCTGAACTGAACTTTAAATGTATCCATTGTTCATCACAAGCCCTTTTTTGTACTGTGAAAAGGTTAAAGAATAGGAGTCCAATGATATCAACCTTCCATGAGTTCTGTTTTGGTTCAGCAAAAAGCAAAACCAAATCTCCACTGTAACTGTTGCCAATTAGTCTTATCTATGGAAAAAATAATATCCTTTGCGACTTAAAGAATGAGTCAGCCAGGGCTCTGGATTAAAGAGTACAGAATTGTCCTGTACTTATTTGCAACCCAACTACAAATAACATTCCTCTTTACAAATGTATCCATTTCAGTCTTAAAATAAGAGATGTTGTCATCGCTAGTTGATATGCTAAGTAACTTTCCAGCTTTAAGAAGGGTGGAGCTCAGAAGCTTCTGGCACAGTACCCACAGCAGAGGTTTACCCTCCGCAAACTGCTATATACCCTTACATATTTCTGACAAACTTTTTCATAAAAACAGTTATTCTTTGTTGGCATATGTTGCAAAATGGCAATGTCATAGCATACTTTAATGGACATACAGTATAGTGCCAATATGGGGTGAACTAACAGAGCTGGAAGAGAGCTACAGGTCTAGTTACTGATCTGCTTTATACAATGGAACTGGAGAAATGTCTGTGCTCAAATCCAGTTAACATATAAATCCTGTGAGATGCTACCCAGATAGCAAGGATAACTTGCTACAAACTTGTGGCGGGGTGAAATTGTAATTTTGTTAACTTGCTGCACACGTTCCTGGCAAGTTGTAGACTTGCAGAGCACTTGCAGCACAAGTTCTAGTTGATACTTTTTTTTAAAAATACTTTGAATTTGTAGCAAATTTGCTTGGCAAGTCTACAGCAAGGTCTTAGCAAGAGCTCTGCAAGCTCGCTGGTCTGGAGACTTGCAATGCAGACTTGCTGTAATCGTGCAACAAAATTGTGAAGCTTGGCAAGTCTGCAAGAGTTTAGCAAGTCATTTTCAAACTTGTAGCACAATTACTTGCTATCTGGGTAGAGAACAGTGACCGCGTTGCGGTGGTGTGCGCTGAAAAAATGCCTACAGCATGCCTTACTTTTTTCAGCGCAGCGAGATGCGAGGCAGTACCATGGCCTCTCACCCCGCTGTGCCCGTAAAACTCAATGGAAGATATAAAACAAATACAATTTTACTTAATTTTTGGCAATGAAATAGGAGAATATTTGTAACTAATTTACTAAAACCCTAGAAAATGTTATGTCTTTATCCACTACGTTATGCTATAAAACCAGTGTTTAAAACTTGCATTACATGTACCTGATCTTTTTATAACCTTTTTGCTGATTTTCATATTAGCTGGGACATGCTAAGGATGAAAACTGACCACAAAAAAATAAAATAAATGTGCACATTGCAGGCAACCTTTCCTTTGCTTGCTAAATGTGGTAAAATTTAACTTTGCAAAGAATAACCAATCATGTGCAAGAAAAAAACCCCCAACATCAATATTTCCACTTGCAGATGATCGGCTGATGGAAGTCAGCAGAGCTTTACCTCATTCACTATGCTAATGGAAGACTTCCCCTACAAACTGCAAATTCCCTTGCAAAGTGAACAGTCTGTTTGTCTTTAGTAAATCAACCGCTAAGGCACAGTGTGTGACGGTTTTAGACAAATAACAAGTTTATTGCTTTCTTGAAAAAGGTTACCTGCCACCATGTACTGTTGTATAGTATCATTTGTTGCATTGTCTAACACTTGGTATAAAAATGCGTTATATAACTTCTATTTAAAATGAAGAATTTTGTATCATTCGAATCATTCGATTTGTAAAGTGAAATGGTTAAACATAGCTTGGATTAACTAATGAATAACTGAAGATGTTCTTCTAAAGCTGATTTGTAGAGGGTCTGAACTGAAATTCTGCCCACAAAAATACGTGTAACTAACAAGGAATGGCTAATGGTATCACTACATTTGGAAGAAATTTTTGGAAAGAAATTGGGTTTGCTTGATGGGAAAGATGTTTTGTGCTCTTTACTAAGAAAAAAAAGGCAGTGGACAGGGCCTATTGTATAAATGAATCAGTCAACATAGTTGTGTTTTTAATTATATAAAGCTATTTGTGATCATGCACAAAATGTTTCTATTGATAGATATAGTAGAGAACAAAGAGTGTTAGACAAAAAACTTCTCTAGAATGCAAATATATGAACACAGCTAGAACATGGTAAACCAAACCATAAATAGATATGAAAGACTAAATGAAGTCAGAAATATCTTTTAGAGTGGAATAAGTGAGGTCATAATGTCCTGTCGAGTGGACAACATCCATATTTAGATTGCTACCCTGACAACCGACACACTCTGGGAAACAAAAAATAATAATCTGACATATATATGGTATGAGTTTACATAGGGGATAAGAGTAAATGCTGTCAGATTTGTTATTTCTGTGATGTTCTTTGTGGATAAACAATGCTCCAAGGCTTTAATGGTATATTTATGAAAATTATAGCATTGGCACCTAACACACTGTTATTCTTCTGTTTTTGGTTAATACAGATTTTCATGTGCACCTTTTCATACATTAAACCCACTACTTGTAGTTTCAAAGTGCACATACAGGATTCTCGAGTTGTGAATCTTAGAACATGTATCCAAAGGGTTCAGCCATGAAAATTACAGCTCCCTTTTATGTTACCACTAGTTAAGGTTGGATCACCCACAAAGCAACCTAGACAGGGGCCATGGGCCTGGTGGGCATTCAGAGTCTCCCAAGTAGATGTTATTCAGTGGTTTTACAGCCCCTGACTCTGCCAATGGATCAATAGTACCTGCTTCCTGGACCCACTGTTCAGCAGGCTCTTTCTGTGAGCAATTCAGGCCAGTTTAGAATGAAGAGCAGGGGGAGTTCACCAATCTCTTTTGGTTAACTGAAGCGGGAAGTGCTCACCTCTAAACACTTTCAGGTTCAAAGCTATCGGAATCCCAGTATAGTAAATTGCAGATGATGGACTCTGTGTCCCCAATGGTCATGGATTGCAATGAGGCTGTGGCTCTTTGGTGGCCCCATATCCAGTCTCCAGCAGTGCAGTCCCAATGTAACACAATTTTCTATGGGAACGTACAAAAGCTGAAAGACCTTACAGTCTATTAGGGTATAAGGGAGGATACAGAAGGTGAAAGTTTTACAGTCTGTGGCCAGTGCCTATAATGATTGCAATACAGTGACAATATACTGCAGCATTTACTAAAAATAAACAAAGTCCATCGTTTTTGTGTCAGTTATGAGCGGTTCTGCTTTAAACGCTGCACCAGCTCCTGGTGGCTTGAAGTAGCATCTTTGTAAAAAACCACAACTTGCTTTCTCAACTGCTCGTTTTCAAACTGCAAACTAGACAATCATGAGCCTGCAGTAATGAATAGAATTGAGGTAAAGGAGTACTTTATTTTTAGACTGAACCTATCATGAATGAAATATGGATACTACTATTGCCAGCCCACTTTTGAAATAGTCAATTGCCTAGGAGTCATTATAACCCTCTGATGGCTTACTCATCACAAGTATGTAGCAAGTAGATTCAGAACACTTATCTGTATCATTTTAAAAGGTAATGACTGGCTAAATAAGAACACAACATCCAGGCAGCTAGCATTTCCAGGTGCCATTTAAAAAATATTTGTAAAACAAGACACAGAGAGAGCACCTCCATCGCATAAAAACTTTTTAATAAACGAATAAAAAGGATGGTATAAAGGTACTCACAAAGGACGAATAAAAACAGGCATAAAAGGGCCAGAACAAAAGATGCATTTTTAATAAACGAATAAAAAGGATGGTATAAAGGTACTCACAAAGGGTGAATAAAAACAGGCATAAAAGGGTCAGAACGAAACGTGTAAACCACTTCACTATCAGGGAAGACGAACAGCCGGTAGATATGCACCTTTCGTTCTGACCCTTTTATGCCTGTTTTTATTCGTCCTTTGTGAGTACATTTATACCATCCTTTTTATTCGTTTTATTCAAAAGTTTTTATGCGATGGAGGCGCTCTCTGTGTCTTGTCTTGCAGTGCTGAGGTTGTTCTGAACCTGGTGAGAGCCGCCCCCCGTTATCGCCCTGCACTCCTGAACATCATTGATTAACACTTTCTTGAACCAAAATCTGCTGGCGCGGTGTTCGATTCTGTCTAATATTTGTAAAGTTTTATGTAAGAATGGAATTATTTATTTCTGTTAAAAGAAAAAAATAAACACTTTTGGGTGTTTTAATTTATTGAAAGCAGCTAAACCTAGGTATAATAAAGTGCCCAGATTTACCTGGATTTGCTGGCTGTTCAATAAGTTAGCAATAACCTAAATCAATAGCGGATGGAAACATTGAATGTAAATAGGGTTTTGCTGGGTCTTGTTGGTCTCTTGAATGTCTCTTCCACACGAATCGATGGTGAGTCTTTGATAAAAATATTTAATCATCAAAACTGTTTCATCATATAGATTTCTTAAAGAGGAATAGGAAATCAGATGCATGTCTTATGGGCACAAATGAAACACAATCCAGCTAATGTGTGGGTTAGTCTGGGTGTGGAATGAACTTTCTAACTATGATTAAGGATTTGATAGAATTCTGGTGGCAAATGATTGGTGAACAAATCATATATCCATTTATAAGCATGCCCTGTGGTCAAAGTAGCTCTATTCACAATTAGCCTATGTTAATATAATGGAAAATTGTATACTTACCTTCCGTAATTTTCGTTTCCTGGTGCATCGATTGGCAGCACACCATGGGTTAAGATCCGCCCCTCACATGATAAATTTAGGCTCCTCCAAACCACACTCATTCTAGTCAAGAGTCCGAGCCATGGAAGGGAGGGAAAAGATTGGTGTGCTTGCCAATCGATGCACCAGGAAAGGAACATTACAGAAGGTAAGTATACAATTTTCTGTTTTCCTGGGGCATCTTGGCAGTACACCATGGGATTTAGAGATCACACAGGGAGGGTAATGCCAAAATAATTTATTAAAGGTTAGAGCAACCAGAAACAAGTATGCTCCTTCCGAAGTCAACAGTGGTAAGGAGAGCCGGGTCCACCCTATAGTGACTCATAAAGGTATTCAGCGATGACCAGGAAGCAGCCCTGCAGATCGTTTCGGCTGAGACCTTTGCGTACGCTGCCCAGGAAGCTGACATGCCTCTCGTGGAATGAGCCCTTATCTCCTCAGGAGGTTGAAGTTCTTTAATCGAGTAAGTCTTTCGAATGAGAACAGAGGCTGCGTTACCCTTTTTGCTTCCCCAAGGAAGGACGAGGAGGTTATCCACAAGACGAAAGGGTTGCGTCGAACGCAAGTAAGCCTGCAATGTGCTGGCCACGTCAAGCACATGAGGCTTGCATGCTTCATTTGTAAATACCAGCAGAACAATGTCTTGATTAAGATGGAACGAGGAGGTAACCTTCAGAAGGAAGGAGGGATGCGTCCGTAGCACCACCCTGTCTGGAAAAAACTTTATCACGGTGGCGAGGACAGAAAAAAAGAATGAGTGTGGCTTGGAGGAGCCTACATTTATCACGTGTCCTGTGGGTTAAGAGGGGCGGATCTTGACCCATGGTGTGCTGCCAAGATGCCCCAGGAAATATAATTTAGATGCTGGCATTGGGCATGTGAAACTGGTGTTCTGAACTGGTGGCCAAAAAAGACCCTTGAACTTCTTTGTGGCGCTAAAATGTTGTATGTTGCAATTATTACTTGTATTACTATTAAGTGCTATATTGTTTTTTGGAATTAAAGTTTACCTTTTATACCATGTCTCATGTTACACCCTTTTTGTTTTTTCCACCATCCCACCACCCCACTTACCTGAATTGTGGAGTTCTTCTCCCCACAGTATGCTGCTGTTTTTTAATTACATTTCATTCTGCCCACTGTTTCATTGGCATTCCACATGCCTGCTTTACATGTACATTCATAAACTTAGAAAACGAAATAATTTACTCATTTTTAAACTATGTAAGAGAAGTTCAACATCTGCTTCCTTGGCACATGTACAGCCATTCTTTGTATGTTACATAAGGATTTGCATATAATTCTATAACTTTAGGATTATGTGTAACAAGTTGTGGCATATACAGTATATGTCTTTCTCCCAAGCTTTAACATCCCCTTAAAAGTACATTAAGAAATATGTCAAGTATTACTGTACTGAAATGCAATTACATCACAGTGGAAATGTTGACACTGCTATTAATATAATTACAAGGCCATTTACATTCCAGTAAAGTTGTATGTTTAGATGCCATAATCTATGTGTTTAAACTTTGCTTACACCAAATTCCTATAGGTAATCATGGCGCTGTTTTATGTGCCATTGAACTGAATACTGAACTGTATTAGAGGCATATTTGACAGCTAATGTCTGTATCTAGTTTAGTACAACCATTCTCTAAAAAAACAAAAAGGCAAAAATGTTTTCTCTAGTTTTAGCCCCAAAATCGCATTAATTTGATATTTTGTACTTATAAGAGCCTTTGAACCATTTACAAAGTGTTTATCATGCACTTGCCTGATAAAACATAAACACCACAAGAAATAGGTTCAAACACACTTCAAAAGAATGATTCGATTTTTCTCTTCTCTATGGCTTTCTGCCATAGAGCTATTACTCCAAGTCCACACTTTTCCGGGAAATCGTATATACAGTACAATAAGCTTACAATTGAGAAATGCTTACCTCAATATGCAGGGTAATGGTCCTTCACCCTTCCTGTATTCTAAACTAGAGTATCACTATAAACATTCTTGTACAATCTTGAGTAAATCACTAAAAGTTAAACATAGGCTTAGATAGGTTGTTTAATGAAATGCTGATACATATGTGAACCTTACTTAGCTTTATGTTTCACCGTTTGTGTGTCTGTTTTTGTTTGGAAACTCAATCAAATATTAAGAGACAAGAAATATTAAATTCCCTTTACCTCTGCAGCTTTCTATAAATTAGCCAATAGTTACCTGTTGTATTTTTTGTTAAATATGATTTAAAGGGTTTCTAAACCCTCCGTGTTTTTGCATATATCTACTGCTAGCGAGCAGTAGATATATGCAAAAAGTCATTTTTTTAAACTTACCCTGTCTTCGCAGCGCGCCCCTGCCCGGAAAATCCGAAACTGCTCGGGCGCCCGCAAAGCATCTTGGGGCGGGTGCATGCGCAGTTCGGATTTTCAGCCGGGAGACGAGGAGAGACGCAAGGTAAGTCTATGGACGCGTGCACCTGCATGGGATTGGAAGTGGCAGTTAGGACAGAGGAGTCGGCGCTGGATCGGACACCCGCAGCGCTGGAGAGAGAAGGCTGAAAAGGACAGGAAAGAAGAGGAAGATCGGATTAAGAGACAACATTTAAGGTAAGTGCTGACATTAACATTGGGGGGAGGGAAACATTTTTTTTACTTTAATGTCACTTTAACATTCCAGACATGTTAAGTAAGGCCTTAAAGTAATCAAAGTATAAAATAGTTGCAGCAGGCTACTAGACTTTACTCATCTTGCTAATGACTTAGATTGTGTCTATTTTAACCTTAAAATACTGTACATCTGAAGCCAACATTTTTTTCAGAGTGCCATTTATCGCTGCGGGCCAAACCCCGAGGCACTCCACTTACAACTTTTCACCATCTAAAAAATTATCCATTTATTACTACCCTCTGGATCCATCCCTATAGATCGTTTTCTATCCATGTACGTTCATTTACTTCAATGCCGATAGATCTTAATATGCAAATTAAACTCACTTCATCATAGAATAATAGGCTGGTCTGACAATAACGGTCGTTCAAAAATCTGTGCTGGTTGTTACTTACGATACCATTTGATTTCCACCAATCTATTCCAGTCATTAAGGTGACTTTAAAAATTAGGAAGAATTATATGGCTATAACTTGGTTAAGTTCTTTGAGTGGATGTAAGACATCTGGTTCTGGAGATTTGTTCGCCTTTAGTTTTTATAGACTCTTTCACTCAGATGTCAGCCACTGAGGTATCTTCAGCCCATTGTTATTAGATGTTCTAATTTGTTTATTAAACCCACTTTTTCATCTGTATAAACTGAAAAGAAGAATGTATTTAATACACCTGCTTTCTACCTGTCGCTGGTAACCAACTTCCCCTGTTCATCTTTTATGGGGCCTACATACTCTATCCTTACCTGTTTGCTATTTAAATATTTGTAGAATTGCTTAGGATTTCTTTTTCTTTCTGTAGCTGTGTGGTCTTCGTATTCTGTTTTTGCTGTTCTTATTGTGCTTTGGCATTTTTTGTTGCATTCCTTGTAGTACCAAAAGGAGAATGATGTCCCCTCTGTCTTTATATTTTTTAAATATCTTTTTCTCTTTTATATGGCCTTTTACACTACCAAATACCACCAGGTTTACCTTTTTGTTATTTTAAATTGGTTGGTTAATGGAATGCACTGGTGAATGCTGTTGTTTAATATGTCGTAAAACACTCCCATTTGTCCTCTGTGTCCTTTGTCAGTAAAATCTAGTCCCATTTATGCATCATCTGTGATATTTTCTAAGAGTACAAGGATATTTGCTAATGTCTGCTTTCTGTGTGTTACTTATGCTTGACCCCTGCACTTTGCATTACTTTCTTCTGACTCCTGCACTGTATGCATTACTTATTTCTGACCATTGCACCCTGTGCATTATGCACTCCACTCTACTCTGTATGTTACTTACTCTTGACCCAGGGCAGAGTAGGCTCAAGATTTATTTAGCCCTTTAAGCCCCCCTTATTGTTGTAATTTGTCATTGCATCATTACTCATGGTGTCCAAGGCATTTTGTATTTATACTTTGAATATCTGTCTATTCTTCCAAAATCTGTGACTGTTTGTCTACATTTTAAGAATAGAGTCATGATGTTGTGGGTGAGGCTACAAAGAGGACTGGTTTGGTAGGTGGGGGTCAAAGTTGGCAGTGTCCTCAGAATTAGTTTTGAAAATCTGGTAACCTTACAGTAGAAGCTTGGCAGTTTTTTTAAGTGTCCCATTTTCTTGCATTTATGGCACATGCTGCATAGTCTGCAATGTACTGGGTTGAACCATACCTGAAACATTACTACACTTTCTACTAGTTGGTCTCTTATCATCTCTGTTGGAGCACCAAACTCACTGATAACAACCAACTCGCTCAAAATTGCTACAGGTAGTACTGTGGAATGACCATTATGCTGTCCCCATTGCCAGAATTTATATTTTTCTGCAATCTTGTTTACTTTAGGCACAAAGAAATTTTGTATTGCAATCAGAACTGTATCATAAGTTTCATCTGCTGCTGGTAGAGTATAGAAAATTATGCTGTGCTTCTGCTCCCTGGCAGTGAATCAGTAAAGCACACTTTCATAGCAGTGTATAAGTCATCTTAACTAGGAGCATCATGAAATTCTCAAACATGAATCCAAGCAGTAAAAGGCATTGCAGGGTCACAAGGATGTGGAAGAAAAGTTAGCATAGCATAGAGATAGCATAGACATTCTTCTCGATAATCTTGTGTCCTGTAGTCTGGGAGGCAGAGTGGTTGTAGAGTGCTGTAATAACACCTTTGGGCAGCCAAACAACAGGAAAAGGAACTGGAACTACAGTAATGTGTACAAAGTATGGAAAGTAATATACATGTAACAACTGTAAATAGTGACATCTACTTGCCAGAGCTATAAATGCCGCATTAGTTAGTACTCTTGTGTACAGTGGTTTTCTGATTCATTGAAAAACACTGGGTGAAAAGCTTAGCATTTGACATGATAACATCTGCTTGTAATTAAAATATTTAATTATTTGATATGGAAGAAGCTGTGCATTTTGAGGATGCTTCTTGATTAAAAGCACCCAAAATGTACATCCAGGTTCAGACCTTTTAGTATTAACAGCACCAGGCTCTTGGTGCCAAAAACAATATTCTGGTTTGTGTATATGCAGATTTATTATTTTGTAAGTCAGGATTTTTTTTAGGGCATTTAGAAGTTGAAGATGTTCTTTGGTGTTCCAAAGGCTGCATATTGTCCAGTTCTATGAAATGGGTAACTGGGGTTTAAATGGCCAAAAAAGTTAAATATTAGGTAGAATCTGGTCAGGTGATTTGCTTACAAAGGGAGTGAGACCACTTATTGGCTGTGAGCTGATTACTACACTTGACACTGAGAGGTTTCAAGATCTTAACGTCTCTGAGTGATATTAGATGTCAACGGATGATCCAGCCCACCAGCATCTAGCAAAATGGAAAAATCAAATAAAAACAAATTAGATACATCTCTGCAATACATGTTCTTGAGTATAGCTTTAAGATTAAATCTAAAGTTGTAAATTGTATAGACACTTTAGGGTCCCGTTTTGGAATAATAGTCTCTGTACATGGAAACAGGAATAGTTTTAGGCCAGTTGCAATCTTTCTCTTTGGAAACATTCTCAAGCTAAAGTAGCCAATTATGGGGGGAAAAATAGAATCTGACAAAAACAATTGTGATTACTTTATGCAGTAATCCTATGATAAAATAGATGGTCTTTTAGAGGTTAAAAGTTTAGGTTAAGTTTTAGAGTAAAAAGTTAGGGTTAATATCACGCATATAACAATCATCATTCGATCCAACTGAAAAACAAATGTGCATTAGAAAAAGTACCCATACATTAAAGTACATCTAAAGGCTTGTGTATGACAATCTAAACATGACACAAATCAGTTACATATCATGCCTCATTAAGTAAACAAAAAAACCTTAATTTATTCTAATTTAATGAGCCAAATTCCCCTTCATTTGTGTGTCACATGCTCCCCCTTCCAGACACTGCACCTCGCAGTGGCAATGTTTCAGCAACAGAGGCAGTGCTGCCAATCCAGAAAGTAGTTGGCAGGACTAGGTGTGGCCAGGTGCTGATTGAAAATTTACAGGGTTGTGAATCAGTAGTGACAATACTGATAGCTATGCCCTTGTAAAAAAAATTATTTAATTGTAGTGCAAGCAGCCTACATGAGAGTGTCAGCTCTGTTCTGACTTCTGGAGCAGAGCATCAATGTTGTCCCCTTATCACAGGAAGCTGCAATTAGGGGGATTTTGCAGGATCGACAGATGTGTGTGTTGCTGGAGGACTAAGAGAAAACTGTCCAAATGTTCTTATATTTAAGTCATGTGGCACATATGTAATTAATGGTAGGCCATAGTTCTACTGTAACTTCTCTGTAATGTGAAAACCTTCCCATTTATTGTAAGTGATTCAGGCACATTTCTACAGAAATTCCATGTGAAATGAATCTGTGTTTCACTTTGATGTTTGTTCAGCTCACTATAAACAGCCTGGGGAGAAGATCTGTCATAGTTCCTAATTATATTTTAATGGACCAGAAAGAAAGAGAAACTAATATGAAATCTGTCTGTATTAAATCTGTCATATCCTGTAATAAGAGAGAGAGAGAGAGAAGAAAAATCTGCTCTGTTGTGGGGTATTTCTGGCTTATCTTGTACTTTGGTTCTTTCTCTAAGACAGAATATGTAAACATTTGTAGAGGATTAGCTGCGATTACAGTGCACTTCAACACTTTAGCAGGAGTCACCATAATTTGTTAATTTTATTCCTCTTTCTAACTCCAGCCAGAACTTTTTAAAAAGTGTAACATAAGAAAGCAGAAAATAAAGAAGCGATACAAACATTTCACTTAATATAATAATAACAAAATATAACCAAGTAAAGAGCACTTTAGCCATTAGGTAAGGGGTTATGTTATTTAGTAAGGGGTTAAGCGATGAGGTGAGTTGAGTACCACTTATTGCAAAAGTGTTATACAGTCATTAACCTTTTTATATATTCTTTCTATTTATTCAGTGTTTTAAAGTCGATCCAGCAAGCCCATGTTTTATGAAAGGAATCATAGTCCTCTGATTTCAAATAGGTGTGTTCCTCAAGAAGCAGTTTGATAAACCATTCAGAAATGGACGGAGTGCATAATGATCTCCAGTACTTGGGTATTAGCGATTTGGCAGCGTTTAGATTGTACAGGATCAGGGTGTTTTTGTACAGACCAGGTGAATCTGGAGTGAAATGACAGTCTGTGTCCAAATGCATGCGTCTGGATGGATATGCAGATTCAGATTCGCATATATGGTAGCTTGCGCACAGGCACATCCTCACATAGAGATGTACAGACGGCTGCATGCAATTACACGCTGCCATGCCACCCATCACATTGATGGAGAAAAAGAAAGGGCAGGAGTAGTAATATGTAGGAGTAATATGTATAGTTTACATATTTGAGTGCCCTGGCTTTCATGGCTTCTAGAGTTGGAAGATATGTAAATGTGTGTGCAGACTTCTCTAGGTACCATGTTTTAGTCACATAGCCAGTTTATCATGTTATTTTAAACTGATGGGTCTAATTTAAGACCTTGTTTACGCAGATTCCAGTGCAGATTTGGGTAAAAGGTTATGGAAAAATGATAATGCAGTAGCAAGAAAAGGCAAATTCCATGGAAATTAAATAACTGTTTATCAATATGTTAAAATGAAAAAACAAACAAATATTGTCTTTACCCCTTTTATACATAGAACTCATACAAATCTTTATCAGGAGGACATGGCCAGTCAGCTGAATGTTGCTCTTATTGGTCCATTTGGTGAGACAGTCATAGCATATTTGTGGACAATAGAGCAATAGCTATGAATTTTTTGGGGGCTAAAGTGAAAAATGCATCTGTACAATATGTAAAATGAAAAGTATGGGTTGCTGGTCAAAATACAGTCCCTCCTGTATTGCTACCTTACAGCTTGTGAGAGTTTACAATTAAAATGACACATTATGTATTACCTATACAATTGTCAGCCATTTTAATACTATGTATATGAATATTATGTGCACAGTTTCAGCAGTCCATATGATACCTTTCAAATACCCAATGTTTGCAGAGTTTAATGCAAAAGAATCTTTACAGAAGTTAGAATTAATTATTTTATAAGTTGCCAATGATAATTTTCTGATATTAACTCGTTTAAATATATTTAGCAGTAGATAGTTTTTAATGAACATCACCTTTTTTTTTTTATTTTTTTGTCAGCCTCAAGCCATCAACTAAACAGACATCTGGGACTCCTGTTTATTGGACTAAGCCTCTTCATATGACAGTGTAAAACAGACAGAGACTAAACAGTGATGTTCATGACGCTGGCAGGCCTGTGAAACTGGGTCTTTGCTCAAAGCTTGGCATGAAACGACCTGCCATTCTGCATGTTGGCACATTTACAGAGCCAAAAACAAACGTTTGGGAAGGACAGGTAGGCCTGTATATACTTGTCAGATCTGTTTGCCCTCTTGGGAACAGTGATACTGTTCAGAGCTTCTTGAAACCTGTGTTGGCCAATGATATAATTCCACTTCTGTTTAATACACTCCACATCTCTGTGTTTAGAAATGCGCACAAGTTATAACTGAAATGTAAACACAGGATGTATCTGGTGCATCACATCTGCTCCAAGTTCAGATGTTATCAGGCCATTAATTTTCTGTTTACGAGAATCAACAGATTGCTGCTTTCAGTTCCCCACTGTAAAAACATCTGCTTATCCCTCAAAATGCAATCTAAGTTATTGTATTTGTTATTTTTAGATGTCAGCATACAGGATCAGCAGTGGTAAAATATATTAATGTATTTATTCATTTATGTATTTAGATTCTTCATGGTCCAAATAACTGGAGGTAAAGTAGGCGAGTGCCTCTTCCCTATATACTTTGTGCTAAAAGATTTCCATCTTTCCCAGCTCCTCACAAGTATGGGAATTAAATCTCTTAAGTGATTAGTGTAAGACATTTCTTGTGGCAGCTCTAGTTAACAGGGTTATGGAGGTATAACAAAGTTCTGCTACTTTATTTAGGAAAACTAGTTAAAAGTAGTGGCATTCTTAAAATGTTATGCTACGTGTATGTTATGTGTATAGGGCTGCTGCATATTATAAAAGTCATACCTTGCAGCATGCTGGCTCGAACACAGTGAGGGGCTTCCAGGTGCTGTGAAAGGGAGAGATGCAGCTGGAGTAGTGAAAGACTCAATCCTGTCCCCAACCCCTGCTCACTGCTTGCCCAGTCACAATAAGCCCTGTATTTTTGTTACAGATACAAGGCATTTTGTGAATGGGGCAAGTGATAACGTTGCATCCCCACCCCCTTCTCTCATCCTCCATTCACAGAACGCCTCATATTCTGTAAAAAAAAACAAGGCTGTTTGTGAATGGTGGATGAGAGAAGAGGGGCAGGAATGCAATTTGAGCCTCTCACTACTGTAGCCACATCTCTCTCCTTCCTGCAGGACCCAGAACCCCAGCACTGTGTTGGAGCAGGTATGCTGCAAGGTATGATGTTTATACTGTGCAGCAACCCTCCACATATAGCATACACCTTATTAGAGCTGTATTACACACCTAGTGCTAGTTTAAAAAAACATTATTTTGGGGTGTTCAGCTTTGAATGTGTCTTTTTGTATATGTGGAATAGCTGTTTATTTGGCCAAACTGGTTTTCATGATGAGCATACATCTTACCAATTTAGTAAGACACAGTTACCAAAAAAAGGCTAAAAAGGGGCATATTTTTTCCCCATGAGCAGGGATTGATAGCAAGGAACTGCTTCCTTGGCTATGTGAAATGGGGAAAACATAGAAAAACCAGAGCAAAGAAATTGGTTTGTGTTTCCCAAAGGACGCAGTCATGTTTTGTTTTTCATATTTTCTGACCTGTACCATTTTTAAATGGCAACTGGAACATACTGGCTGCTATGGGTAGCATGTGCTGCTTCTTGGAGGCTTTTTCTTTTACAAATCACCCCAAAAATAAATTGTTGATATAATCACATATCCATTTACCTGAATATACACAAGTTTCAAGATTTTATCAGTTTATGTGATATTTTAAACATGACAGCATAGTAAGGTAGTTACATAAAATAGTGAACCTGAAAGCAATCTTGCATACACACAGTAATTGTGAGTTAATGGGGTTGATTTACTCTGTAGTGTGTTCCCTCCCAGCATGAACTATGGGTGGAATCTAAAAACCTTTGTAGTGTGTACACACCCAGCAGGTGTGTTGTGCAAAGCCCTGCATGATTTTCAAGGTGATGTTGTGTAAATTAGCTCTATGTTGTGTTGTTTGCGTTGATGAATGCAGGAATGTAAATGCATGAGCTAACCATTTTTGTCTAAACTGTGAAGCAGCATTATATATGCATCATGTGCATGATTTTTCCATATATGGCATTAATGGAAATATGCTTTTAGAGACTTTTTGGTTGATAAATAAGTTTTGCTGTGTGAAAATCACACGCACCTGGTGTGTGCGTGTGTTTAGGTTAGTAAATCACCCCCAATAGCTCTTTCATAGCATGTTTATTATGTAACTTTTCTGTTCTACATCTAGTTGTGGTATTTACTTTGGAAAAAGGGGTGATGAATGGATGCATTAAAGTGCATCTCTAACCAATATTTTTGTAGTTGGATGGAGCGGGTAATGGTTAGAGCCCCTGTCAAGTTTTTATTGTTGCCTGTGTCCCCATTAGGGATGTTTACTCTCTTTATTTGTCTTGGCCACCAATGGGACTGAACGGAGAGAATAAATATTGAGTTGAAGAGGAATACAGGGAAAATCTTCCATGAGTGAACACAACTGTCTGAGAGGGAAGTTACTTCACTTTGGAGAATTTTCCATTCAGTTCCTGTTATTTCACTGTACAGAAGTGAAGACCATTCTCCTCAATGGACACAGTTGGCTGAAAACCCTAACTGGGGTTTTTACCATTCCCGCACTACTGAAAATGAAAAAAATAATGTTTTGGAACGTTAGAATATGAGAGCTGACATTGCTTATTTGTTTTTTTAAAGTGCATGTTCTGAGTCTGTCCTTACTATATTTTCTGGAGCAAGTACTTGCCCTAACAACTGATATGCACATGCTAGGTTAAAGTCATTGACACTTGAGATCGTAAAGAAAAGATAAGGTAGACAACTTCAGAGCCTACAACCTCAAAAAAAAAGTCAGCAATAGCAGCTCCCATATTTCTTTCTCAAAACTTTCCTTTCTAAAGCCCCATTTACACATGTGAATGGGGCTGATTGCATGAGTCTCACAAATTCCTCCATAAAGCTGGCCATACACCTATAGAGTATCTGCAGATTTTCTATGGTCAGATAGAAAAAGTGCAACAGATTCCTCCATCTACGCTAAACTGTGTGGATGGAGGAATCTCCCGCTGGGCCAAAATTCAGTATCTTGTTAGTCTGCCCCGCTGGCTCTCAAAACACCTGAACAATGCCTGTATCCAGTCAGATTGTTCAGGTATTTTGAGAGCCGGCGTAACCAGAGTTATGGGCGCCCGGGGCAGACATTTGTTTTTCGTATTGTGTGGATGGAGGAATCTCCCACTGGGCCAAGCTCCAGTATCTTGCTAGTCGACACCGCTGGCTGTCAAAATACCTCAACAATATGATTGGATGCAGGCATTGTTCAGGTATTTTGAGAGCCACTGTGGCCGACTAGCAAGATACTGAAGCTTGGCCCAGTGGGAGATTCCTTCATCCACACAGTTTAGCGTAGATGGAGGAATCTGTTGCACTTTTTCCATCTGACCATAGGAAATCTGCAGAAAAACTATAGGTGTATGGCCAGCTTTAGACTCATGTACTCCGCTGTTGGCAGGATGTGCTGTACAATACAATGACAGCTGCCATTGCCCACAGCTGTTCCCAAGCTGTTGGTATATGACTGCACCTGCACGCAGTCTATTTGCTCCATCACAACCTGAGAACATGGCAGCGGTCACTGTATTGTACAGCACCTCCCACCCGCAGCAGATCACATGAATCTCATGAAGAAATCTGTCAGATTCATGCAATGGACCCCATTCACAAGTGTGAATGGTGCCTAAGAAGGCAATGCTGTGCTCAGAATCTTTTTGTTTTTTTCGTTCCTTTTAGTCCACCTTACCATAAATTGTTGTATACCATTTTAACTGAACACTTGTTATTTCCTTCTCAGGTAAAATGAAGGCACCATTGCTATTTGTCACATTAACTCTAATACTTGATTCATCATACACCGTAAGTACAAACTATTATAATTTGTAATAATAAATACAATGTTCCTGTAATGTTTGTTGTTATGCATTTACGCTATGATTTACCTCATACAGGGTTGGTGAATACTGACCAATTGAATTTTCTACTGACCCTAAAGTCTTTGGATGGATAGCAATGGTCATAGGAATTATCCATCCCCAGGTTTTTGGTCTCAAAGAAATAATGCTTAGTACCAGCCATTGGAGTCACAAATAGGGCCTCCTGGGCTCCAGACATACCCCAAGACCTGGTCTGTGTAATGATAATGTGAAGCCTCTTATTAATGCACATCTGCAGACAGGATTACTGTCATTGGGTAATTAATTATCACTGGCCACCCAGAAATGGATACTAATGTCTCTTACTGCCACTACCTGCCATCTCAGAGTCCGTGTTTTATACTAATGCTTCCAGCACACTAAAATAGCAGAAGGTATAATGAGAACCTTCCTGGCTTCACCTATCTACTGCAAGACATAAGAAAGATGGGTCCCTGCTGCCCAAAGACAAAATGCCTGTTGTTAATGTGGGAAATACTGCTCTGACAGACACAACACTGAAAGACACAAACACATTAATTGTTTTATATTTTAATCAATTTGCAGTTTTATACCACCAGGTTAGAATTATTACTCTTTTGGATATTTTCACTTGATATCTCAAATTGGTCATTAAATGCTCTATATGAAGTCACTTAAGGACATGATTTTCACTGCATGTGATCCCTGTTTCCTGTAGAATGTCACATCCTTGAGATTTTAATACTCCATAGACTGCTCTGAACAATGAAGTATTCTGTTTTACAAAATAATGTGTTTGTACAAATTCCAAAAAGTTTTCAATGCTTTCAGTATCACATTGGTTAACGTCTCTGTTCTTATATCCTCAGTATAATTGCATACTTAATTCCGTAAGTCATCCTATTGTCTGATTTCATGCCAAATATGAGATCATTTTGCCTATGGACGAAATGTCTACAAGTGTTTCAACTAAAACACGCTAGGGGCGTGCCTGTTTGCTGCTCATTTTTGATTGTTTGGGCTTGGTGTGTGATCTGTTTTATCTCCTGACAAATATGCAGATATATCGGTCTATATGTTGGGACAAAATTCTATTCAAATATAAACATTTGTAAAGATTATTCCAAAAAATATAAATATTTGCTAAAGGAGTTCATATTCCTGGACCATTACAGAGAAAAAAAAGAATTTCTATCATCTAACATTGCCATAGACTATCAGGTCTATTCACTAAAGGGTGAAGAGTTTGGAGAAGGCAGGAGAAGTGAACAATCTAGGACAAAATAGCCGATTTGGAAATATTCTCCAATTCAGCTCACTTTCCAGTTCAGCTATGTTGTCCTAGATTGTTCACTTCTCCTGCCTTCTCCAGACTCTTCACGCTTTTGTGAATAGACCCCTATATTTATGTTCTAAGCTGATTCTCTTGGTATCAGCCTTATCTTGAAGGATTAAAAAATATTCAGGTAAACCCAACTTTACCAGCTGACTCCACCAGGAATTAAATGTAGGTCACCCCATGATATCCATAATGATCTTACAATATGTAGACAGGCATCTTAAAGGAGAACGATGGGGTAAGTGTTTTTCCCCATAGTTCTCTTCAGGGTCACGGGAGGACATATACTAACCTCCTCCCGTGACCCAAACCTCAGTATATCGCGGGCTATTGCCCGCGATATACTGACAGCACTGCAGCCGGGATGGATCCCGACAATACTGTCGAGATCCACCCAGCTGCATGAGTGACAGCTGGCTCTGCCTATCTAGAGGCAGAGCCAGCTGTGCCGCCCCCTCCCTCGTTCATTCTTCCAGTCAGCACTAGAGGATTGGAGAGGGGAGGGGGGGAATCCCTGCAGAGTGCGGTGACGGTCACCGCTCACTGCAGGGAGACGTTCGGGAAGTGAGCAGATCGTTGCATGTTTCTGCTCACTTCCTGATCAATAGAGCCGACCTATGACAGCTTCTTTGTCACAGGTCAGCTCTAACTATGAGGATGAGTGAAAAGCACCTTTAAGGTTGCTTAAAGGTTTCTCCTTTAAGGCTGTGGGCACTGTATTTTCAAGACCACCACATATTTACTTTTTTTTATTAATAATGTGATTAATACATGCTTTTTTTTGTTTTCCCTGATATGCTCAGACACACACCCTCATACACTGTGAGCTCATGGATACTCAATATGCTCTTACCTCAATGTAGCTTTAGGCTGTATACCAATAATACATTGTGGCACATGGCCTATTCACAGCTTTTAGTTATGCTCAGAATTGTATCTAAGGTTGATGAAGATCTACCAATATAGTCACAATTCAGCAGCATGTCAGAACTGTTACTGCATTTTATCACCCTACATGATTAAGTGTCCATTGCTGTTTAGACCAAAAGTTTTATAGGCAAAATACAGTGTCTGGGAAGAGTTGAGGTGACTTGTGCAGAATAGCAAGGCACCAACCCAGAAGGTTTTCCTCCTGGTTTCAGCACATATGGCACATTTGTTAAATCTCTGGACTGTGTTCACTAGGTATTTTGGTTTCTTATACTGAATCTATCAGTTCCAAAAATCTGTATTGACTCGCTTTCAAAGAGTTACAAGTACTACAAGACGATTAAATAATACTGGTCTTCAAATTATGTATTCGGTCTCTGTGGAACTCCTTAGTTACTAGGCTGTTCTCTGGGTTTTACCATTTCTCTATATTACTCTATTAAACCATTTCCCTGACAGTGCTCAGCCCAACCCTCTGTCATTCACTTGTCAAATATTGCATTTGATCTGTGAACTATTACATTATATTTGATAGTTCATTTCCAGGGAGCAGGGCACATTGTCAACTTGGCTAGAAGATCAGTTTGTATTTATAATCCAAGGGGCAGCACAATAATTAATTTAAAGAATACCATACAGTAGGCACTTCAACATTGTTTTCAGTTTAGGTAGGCTAACATTGGCTATATCAGGTGGTAATCCTCCCTGTAGGCTCCAGCAGAGCATCTTGGGGAAAAAAGAGATAGATGATTTAGGATGAATGCTATTGGTTTTCCACAAGTTAAAGTGATATTAAAGTCAAACTTTTTTTGCTGTTTCAAATACTGCTTTTATCACTTACAAGGAATGGTGCACCTTGATGTTAAAAAAGTTTTAGTTTCCTGCAGAATTAGTTGGTCCCCTGAGCACTGGCCCTGATATCCTGTTTTAGGGCGTCTCCTTTCCCTTGCAGAGTCCTATGGAGCCACCCTTGTGTGTGCTAGTAAGCTGTGTGTTTCTTCACACATGATAATATCCCAATACCTCGCCGCACTCCTTACCGGATATCCCAGTGGGTGCTCGTAATCCAGATGGTGCCGCTTCCAATGAAACTTAAACATAGATGTCAGCAGCACACCAGGATACAGCTTGGATATCAGAGCGAACCAGACCATGTCTGAGTGACATCCATCAATAAAATGGATTTGCACTGATATTCAAGCTGTATCCTAGTGTGCTTGTGACATCTATGTTTAAGTTTCACTAACACATAGGCACAGAAAGACGAAACACTCCCCCGCGCCCTGCTTCTCCTGCCTCCCTCCTCCAACTAGTAGATGGACAGTTGCTGGAGATTTTTGTGCTGTCCCTTGTGATCTTGTACTAGATAGGAAGTTCAGCGAAGACACGCTCAGAGTGTTGGAGCCAGGGTATGATTCAGCTTGTCCCCTTCTTGTAAAAGCATTGTTGCATAATCTGCTCTTTTAATTTGTGCAAAAACACCCTTCTTGTAATATTTTGCAGGCAAGTAAGAAGAAAAGGCAAAGTGATTTTTGGGACAATTGGAGTGACTGGGGAGATTGTAGCCGAACCTGTGGAGGCGGTGTAAGTTTTAGAGAACGACAGTGTTACTCTCGCAGGTAAGTGGCTACATTTTGAAAACATTATTTCAGTTTTAAAGTCCATTTCCCCCTTTGTAAGTGATTACCATTTATTGTGATGATGTATACATGTGCAAATTTTCATGGCTCACATTGAAGGCTTTCTTCATTTTTTTTTGAAGGTTTTATTAGGCCTGAAGCTTAAAAATTCTGAATTTTGTCTACAGGAAAAGCAGTCATACACCAGGGTGTCGGACTGTAATCAGCTGTCCCCTTCCCTGTCAATTGTAACATGATCAGTAAACACCAGCTCTGCCTTTACACACAATACACTGTCCAGAGGGGGAAGACACGCACAAAATACTTGAACAGAACAGAGGCAGACATTTCCATGTAGATATGAAGAGGAAAGCTAACCAAAAAGTATGTTTCTGTGTTCATACACATCAGCTGCATATGTCTGCTTCATATACTCTCGGTGTAGGTTGTCTAGCTGCTAAAATAACAAAGTTATACCCACACGAAGCTCTAAGCCGGCTAACTGTCACAGCGCTCCATCCTGCCTGTCTCTTCTTCCGCTGCAGCATTAGAATGTTTCTCGGCGTCCTCTACATAGTGTATAGACGTGAGGATTTACTGGACTTTAGAGCGCTGCACAACAGGGGGAGAGAGAGGCTGAAAGGACCACTCTAAGAACAAGCAAGCTCAGACCATCAGGTGAATATAACTTTTTTTTAACCTAGACACAAAGGATCAGTTAACCCTTGCAGTGCGGGGGTCGGCCCACTGCCAGGGTTAATACATGTCATTTTTTTCCTGGAGTTCTTTAAGTCCGATGCAGCCAGAGAACTAGCATTTTCATAAGGAGACCTGCAATTGCAATACCCCCATGCTTCTTTTATGAAAGAGTCACTTTGAGCTAGCTATGATTTGTGCAAGTGCTGCCCCTGTATGCCTTGTGTATGAAAATATTTATCCTGATCATAGCTTTATTATAAATATGTTCTCATCCCCACCCAAAGTAATGAGGAATAATTATGTATTATTTCTTATGAAAATAATAGCTTCATTAAAAGGTATTGGTAGTTAAAAATGGAGCATAACGTCAGATAACCCCATTATCCTTATGAAAAAAAAACTGCATGACCTTTTCTGTGAAAACATACTTTTTTTTTAAAGCCTTCCTATAATTGACACCTACAATCTCTTCAGCAGACACTACACCTTACAATCTGGTTATACAATCTAATTTGGATCTAGCAGCATCTGTGTAGTAGATAGGCATGTTTGACCGCAGGGATTGCTTACATAAGCCTTCATATCACATTGTTTTAGTACATTTAGAAGAGGCTGTGCAGAGGTTATAAAATCATATTGTTGCATGTATTGTCCAAAGAAAAGAAGTACAGCTCCCATGGTATCAAATAAACTTTTCTTATTCTGCTATATATGAATTGTGCATCTACAGCATGGTGCACTTAGACGGGTGGACATACACAACAATTTAAATAGTGTCAGGTCCTAAGCCTGCTATCCCATTACAAGAAAGTGTTAAATTATTGTTGCTGTGCATGTTTACACTAATATGTTATATAGGATTATGCCATGCAATAACATCATCTTCAGAGCACAGTGATGCCATTGTATTTCTGAAATCCTATCTGGTGCTATGTTGTATGAGAGGCTTGTGGCAGTACATGCCAAGTATACTACATAAACATTACACCCACATGTACCTGCACACCTAAGAGCTGGTAAGTAAAAGACTCTGCATTCTTAATTACAGCATAGTAATACTTTCCATCTCCCACATAAAAGATGCACTTTAAGAGATCCCCTGAAGCCACATTCCTCTGACAGGGTTCTTATGGAATGCTTAGCCCTATGAAGTGCGAGCTCTGTAAGCCCTGTTGTATATTTGTCTGTTTGCCTGAAGGAATGGACTTTTATTACAGGATTGGCTTTTTCTATTTAAGCTTTTTATTTAAAATATAAAGTCTACCTCTATTTTAATTATTAGGCTATTAGTTATTATAGTCTCCTGCACTGTGCTCCTTGACCTGAATCAGTCACAAACAAATGGATTCAGTGATAAGAATAATTATTTTAATATATACTTTGCGTTTATTATTATTACAAAAAAATCTAATTCTTTATTTGCCATCACATGTGTGCCATTCTGCTGGTGGTGGGTGAAGACTGTTAGCAAGGCCAACATAATGGCCGGAAGTGACATACTCGAGCTGTACGGGGTGATTACAACAGGGCACTGTTAGAGTATCCTCAGGAATGACAGGGCATGTGCACTGGAGGAAACGCTGACGTATGCAAAGCTCAGTGGTATGGGGGCACTTTCAGTTGCCAACAATGCTAAGCCATTCTGCATATGAATGGGAGATATGGAGGGTTATTGGCAAAGCACTGGCTTTCCCATTTTTTATGGAGAACTGGCAGGATCAACCAGTACTAATTTTTATTGACTGAACATACACAGGGCTATTCACAAAAGGGTGAAGAGTTTTTAGAAGGCAGGAGAAGTTAACAATCTAGGACAAGTGAACTGAAAAGTGAGCTGAATTAGACAATTGTTCAAAATCAGCTATGTTGTCCTAGATTGTTCACTTCTCCTGCCTTCTAAAAACTCTTCACCCTTTTGTGAATAGCCCTGTATGTATATAAGTGTTTCATTTGCTACACCAATGCTTTCTGTCACCCCTACAAAGTGAAGGCAGCATTTCTTTAGGGGAAGTCAGCATATTAGTGAGCAGCATCAGTGGCGTAACAACCGGGGGGGCGGCCGGTGTTAAGAAATCTCCTAGGCAGCAAAATTAAATATTTATTGCAGCACTCAATCTACTTGGTCGCTTACACTGTAGACAAGATTTTGGAGATTTAATAGTGTCTTGTCCTAAATCCAGGGTGCTTGTCCTAATTCTTGTGAGCTGAGAAAGTTTCTATGTGTCTTGTGTGTTACCTCAGTTCACATAATGTGCACATACTTAAACATGTTAGAACTGTATGAGGATGCACCATCTCTGTTCTTATAGCTGTGCTGAATCAGCATACATTCAGAATCCTTAAGACAGAAGTAGCTTAAGGATTTTCTTTCAATGCCACAACTACATCCAAGCTCTAATTCCCACCACTGTATAACAATAATTTTAAAAAAAATGTTCTTTTTTTTTCTTACCATCTGGTTTTCCCTGATTGCTTTCAACAAAAATACTCCTGCACAGTCCCCCTTTTCCCTTGTGTCACTTTTCCTTTGAAACTGTAAGTTTTTGGGCAGGGTTGCCATTCTTTGTTCTATATTTTATTGTAATTATTTATGCATTTTCATACTTTATATAACACCATGTTAGATGTTCTATATACAATGCCTCTATATATAATTTAAATAACAATAATGATTTTCTCAGCACAACCTGAGTACAAAACTATGTAGATTGCTCATTTTAATGGACTTGCTAGTGAACAGACATGTAGAATCATCATCACCAAATATTCTTTTAAAAATACAGTAGATTGCTAACTTACATATTGTGGACTATGCAGAACTGATGTAACAGTCTACAATATTAATTAGAAGTAAAAACATATCTTAAGTTAAATCCAGGGTAAAGTAGTTCTAGAGGTATATAAGGAAGAGGTATAAGTAGAATTTTCGAGAATGATCGTAAATGTACTGTATGTTCTCTAAGTTTTAGTGATAAACATTCTTAGGGTTTCCTGTGGACCCTTTCTCAGAGATACTGTAGCTTCATCCTTCGAAGATAAGTTCACATCACCCATGACTTTCCAAAATAAAACCAGTAATATCATGAAACATATACAGTTACCCTTTTGACTTCATCCCCTGCAGATCCCTTTGCACCCCTAACTCCGTGTCCTCCACTGACGCTTGTTCTTGTTCGTTTAGCAAAGATGGTTGAAAGCTTTCATGCCAGCCATTGGCAGATGGACTAATGCTTCTCACACCCAAACCTTTATCCCTGGCACACCACCAAATACACCCAAACTACATTTTCTCTACGGTAGGTGTACTCAATCTACAATTCGCTTACACACACACTCACACACACTCACACACACTCACACACACACACTCACACACACTCACACACACACACTCACACACACTCACACACACTCACACACACTCACACTCACACACAC
>NW_017308110.1:142502-149599 GCF_000935625.1 Nanorana parkeri | reverse complement strand
AAGAAATCTCCTAGGCAGCAAAATTAAATATTTATTGCAGCACTCAATCTACTTGGTCGCTTACACTGTAGACAAGATTTTGGAGATTTAATAGTGTCTTGTCCTAAATCCAGGGTGCTTGTCCTAATTCTTGTGAGCTGAGAAAGTTTCTATGTGTCTTGTGTGTTACCTCAGTTCACATAATGTGCACATACTTAAACATGTTAGAACTGTATGAGGATGCACCATCTCTGTTCTTATAGCTGTGCTGAATCAGCATACATTCAGAATCCTTAAGACAGAAGTAGCTTAAGGATTTTCTTTCAATGCCACAACTACATCCAAGCTCTAATTCCCACCACTGTATAACAATAATTTTAAAAAAAATGTTCTTTTTTTTTCTTACCATCTGGTTTTCCCTGATTGCTTTCAACAAAAATACTCCTGCACAGTCCCCCTTTTCCCTTGTGTCACTTTTCCTTTGAAACTGTAAGTTTTTGGGCAGGGTTGCCATTCTTTGTTCTATATTTTATTGTAATTATTTATGCATTTTCATACTTTATATAACACCATGTTAGATGTTCTATATACAATGCCTCTATATATAATTTAAATAACAATAATGATTTTCTCAGCACAACCTGAGTACAAAACTATGTAGATTGCTCATTTTAATGGACTTGCTAGTGAACAGACATGTAGAATCATCATCACCAAATATTCTTTTAAAAATACAGTAGATTGCTAACTTACATATTGTGGACTATGCAGAACTGATGTAACAGTCTACAATATTAATTAGAAGTAAAAACATATCTTAAGTTAAATCCAGGGTAAAGTAGTTCTAGAGGTATATAAGGAAGAGGTATAAGTAGAATTTTCGAGAATGATCGTAAATGTACTGTATGTTCTCTAAGTTTTAGTGATAAACATTCTTAGGGTTTCCTGTGGACCCTTTCTCAGAGATACTGTAGCTTCATCCTTCGAAGATAAGTTCACATCACCCATGACTTTCCAAAATAAAACCAGTAATATCATGAAACATATACAGTTACCCTTTTGACTTCATCCCCTGCAGATCCCTTTGCACCCCTAACTCCGTGTCCTCCACTGACGCTTGTTCTTGTTCGTTTAGCAAAGATGGTTGAAAGCTTTCATGCCAGCCATTGGCAGATGGACTAATGCTTCTCACACCCAAACCTTTATCCCTGGCACACCACCAAATACACCCAAACTACATTTTCTCTACGGTAGGTGTACTCAATCTACAATTCGCTTACACACACACTCACACACACTCACACACACTCACACACACACACTCACACACTACACACACACACACACACACACACACACACACACTCACATAACCACTCCCTTGTGCCCACATTTACATTAGACTGATGCATCCATGTCATAGGTGTGTCTTCACATACCCCAGACAACTGCAACAAAGTACACCCTTGTGCTTTTGAATTACTTGTAATACAATAGCCCTAGGTATGTGCCACCAACCTGGTTATCCCACATGAGCCACTCCTCTCTTTTTAATGCACCAAATGCCCAACTACCAAAATCTATCTGCCTCTTGGCTCCCTCTCAAGGGTTAGCAGGTATTAAGTATCCATATACCCAACCCGAGTCAAATGAAGCCTTTCTCCTCCCAACCACCATGAGCAAAACCTCCCCGCCACACCTGGACTATTGCACCTAATGTCCACTCCACCACTGCTTTAAAGTTCCTTAACCCTCCTCGTACTGTTACACACAGATCAGTGGGTAGAAAGGAATATGCAAAGAAAAGCTATATTTCTTGTTTTAATGTAGGAATTTATACTCACCTTCCTTAACAATACATATATGACTTTTTCTTAGCAATTTTCTAACTCCCAGAAATTTGTAGCAAAAACATTTAGCAAGTTCTGGTACTATGCTGCATCAAAAAAGAAATACCTTTACATTTAAATAAGGCTTTAAATTTTATGTTGCACTCTTTCATCTGTTTTGCATGTTTACTGAGATGTCCACTTAGTTTTCAGTTGTGTAAGTTTAGTTAAAACTTGTTAAGGGAACACAAGAATTCACTGACATACAAGTCCCTGCCTGCTGCCTCCTAACATAAGCAGATGACCAAACTAAAATGTATCTAGCAAAAAGCTGCTACTCACATATGCTTTTCAAGGACAGGATCTAACAAAAGTAACAAATTATATTATTTCATTGCGCAAATACAGTAGTAAAGTGTGGTAACTAACTGAAACCATCCATTCCATCCATAGAAATATCCTTTACTCATATGACTCCAAGCAACTGAAACCTGTTTTGGCTCAATCAGCTACTGCAAATTGCACATTTTCATTGCTGTTGTCAAGGCTTTATTAATTATACATAGCATTCAGACAAACATTTTTAGCTTAAACTGGATTAGAGGACACAGCTTTTCCACTAAATGGCTCTTATTTTCATGCTACATTTATCTACATTTAAGTGTTCTAATAAAGCTCTAGCTTTGTCAGTATATCTAATAGGGATGTTCAGATACCAGTGCCGATACTTGGCATTTTCACGAGAACTATCAGGGTTCTAACAGCAGGCTATGAATATGACATTCTGCCGTAAAACTTTTTGGGGGCAAATCTTAGGAGTAGGGATAAGGTTGAGTTTGCTGTTGACAGTTTTTGGTGAATCCTGTGGGTTTCAAATTCAAAGTCCCGGAGAATTTACACAGGATTTTGCCAGACCCAATTCTTTGTAATCATAAGGCACTGCCTGCCTTTTAAACTTGGGTCAGTTTGATTAGAAGGTCCAATAAGGGGGTTTTGGATAAAGTACACCCCTCACTATAAAAGGGTGGGGTCACAGCAACCATACTGGCAATGTGCTTTATCTATGATAGGGGATGCATAGGGAGTGCTGCTGACAAACTGCATAGAGAGAAATCAGTGTAGGGTGTGTAGGCACTTGCAGATCTGTCAAAGTGGATGTAAACCTTCAGTCCCCATTCACTCCTGAGTGTTTCGTGTACGTGCGTCAAACGTGTAAAAGTGCACTTTGACGCGCATCCTTGATACGCATAAAAAATGCGAAACACACTTGCTGTGCCATTACCAGTTAATGGCACCCCAAACACAGCTAGGCAAATGCATGCTTTCTTTCTCCACATTTGTGCACCTTAAAATTTTTTGCAGAATGCATGTCGTAGACTTTGCTACATGCACTACTTTTATGTGTTTGTGAATCGATGGGGACATGCAGCAATTGCGGGAGACAAACACGCATGAACTCATTGCTGTGAATGGAGCCTCACTGAATGTCATGTAGGTAGCAAAATGCTGTGTATCTCAGGTTTTTTTTTTTTCATCGTTTACTTGTTATATATTAATGTTATGAACACCAAAAAGGTAAGTTATCTGTTGTCAGACTACAACAGACTTAATGTGTATTTGCACTTTTGCAGCTAAATTGGGATAAAACCTATTTTATATTTGTTACATGTTCACATTGCATAACTTAAAATATTTTACATTTGCCCGTTACATTTTTTTAAGCCACACTGCTGGCAAATTGATAATTTTCACACCACAGTGGGTGTGTGTTAACATTGCTTTGTTAAATGATAAATGTCTCCCAGAGTGGTGATCAGATCCCTATGCCCTTTTTGAAAATAACCTAGAAAATGCCCCCCCCCCTCCCCCCTCCTGTATATGTTTGTTGTTTAGGTTTTGAGGATTTTAGCAGACACAACATTAAGCTACCTAGACATTCGATGGACCGTAGACGATCCAACTGCCGCTTGATTGTTCTAAAAATGACTGTAAAATAAACATCCTTTGACTAAGTGTGCAATTTTGATAGGTGAGTAGTCATTAAACCGTTTCCCATTTCAACCACAGTCGTCCACCTAGAGTGGCGTACATCTCATATCTGTGGTCACCCCTAAGGACACTGGCTTGATCTATTTCATCTTGACAGTATTTGCTGCCATCAGGATAATCTCTGACACTCTATAGAAATTAAACTGGCCTGAATTAATTGATTGCAGTAAGGGGATTATTATACATTAACTGATTACCGGAAACCATGTTAATTCAGTAAGATTGCCAATAGCAACACAAGATTAGACAGATGTCTCATTCATTGTAGAGATAAAGTTAATCCTGTCACTAGATTTGGTCTTGTATTTTTATTAATTTATGATAAAAAGGTGTGTTCCTATGTATTAATTAAAGTACCTTTACTCTACACCGGAACAGTGCAGTGGTGGGTCCAGCCAAAAGAGTGAATTAGGCCAGATGACTTAATGCGTATAAGCATTTAGGAAATCATTCGTCTCTAGCATCAGATGCATGCTTTGCTTGATTTTAATGTGCATTGAACCATTTGGCTCCATGCACACTGTAGATTACTCTGCTGCACACTTCCTGTGAACATACCCCTGTTGATCAGGTGACACCCGCTGCATATGAATGCTGGCACACTGCATGTAATTGTTTTGAAAGGTAAGAAAAAAAAGTTTTGGTTGACCATACACTAACATGACATGAACTATGGCTCCAAAACATTCAGTGACACAAGCCAAACAATTGGGACAGAGACTGGGAAGGAGATAAAGATTATTGGTCATGTTCATGAACTCTCTCAGCCCTGAGTAGTCACCTTTGGTTTTATCAGAATGTAAATCAACCAGGAAAAAATGTGGAGATGAATATGTTGATCACTTTCAACATGCATGTTGTTCTGGTATCTTGAAAGGGAAAAGGAATACAGAAACTGTAATGGTGTCTTGGGGGTCAGATATAGAAATGCTTTTTAAGCATGAATTTGGTGACAACAAGGTTAAAGGTTCAAGAAACATCTGCCCGGGAAGAGCAGAAATGAAAGAGGGATGATATTTGCAAGAGAGATCAGGTGGCATAATGAGATTTAGATGTTAGACAAATTACTTACCTTAGACTTGCCAAAATATGGGTGGAAAAGTGCCTAGTTATGGTAAAGGACATACATTTTGTTAAAACATGATGACTGATAATGAACCTGGACAGATTTGTAACTGCAGTATGAATTGTATTGCTTCCTTAGGGCAGATGGGGGATCAAATTGTATTGGACCAACCAGAAACTACCGTTCTTGCAATGTGCAGGTGAGAATTATTACCCTAAGGTCAAAATAATGTTTATTATCTACATTCATAAGGGCGGCAAGAAATATATGTATGTATTTATGTATAAATATATATATATATAATCTCCAGAGGTTTTAGGCACTTGCTGTAACGTAAGGATGCCTTTTCAATTAATAACCTAAAGTGCATAAACAAAACAAAACATATCAAATCAAAATTTTGTGTGTCCACATTTTGCCTTTAAAACTGCATCAGTGCTCTCAGTTACACTTGCACACACTTAAGGGCTACAGGCATATGGTCCAGTGCTTGATTAAAGGCTATTTCACACCATGTGTGGTGATTTGCGTTAATCTGCACAGATTAACAGGGGCTCACCGCAAGGGCACATAGAAAACAATTGTTTTCAATGTGCTCTATTTATACCACAATGCTGCGTTGAGGTGGGTTGTGGTGCATAAAAATTCTGTCACTTTCCATTTTTTCACATCACATTGCATCTCACTTCATGTCAGTGCATCCCCCTGCACTGCAATGGCAAGAGTAAACACAGGAAAAAGACAGGATGGTCTAACTGCAATAACAAGGTCTCTCATAGGCAGAATTTGTGATTAGGACAGGTGTTTCCAGATGTGCTGCCCAAGTTCTCCTGCAAAAGCACAATGACACGCAATGCTGAGGACCAAAAATGTGGTTGGCCAAGGTAACGGTGCAGCAGATGAAAGACACTTTATGCTGACTTCCCTTCACAATTGAAAGTTGTCCATTGGCACCATTAGCTCAAACCGGTGTGCAGAAAAAAAACAAAAGGTGCTCTATTCTAGGGGTCGGCCGGAGGCAGTGGGCAGTCACAATTCAAATTGCAATAGCAAATAGCAGGATGGTTATTGCACCCACCCACTGCCTGCTGTCAATAGCAGAGGAGCGGACCTGAAGGAGAAAATTCTCCTTCAGGTCTGTTCCTCTGCTCATTGATCTGCAGTGGCTGGGAGCAATAGCCAGCCTGCTATTGGCCATTTCAAATTGCAATAGCCAATAGCAGGCTGGTTATTGCACCCACCCACTTCCTACTGTCAATCAAGGGTTAACCTTTTAAAGTTCTTCTTTAACAAACATTGCATCCCTGTGTCTTTAGTGCCCCCAGCTGACTGAGCACTGAGACAGAAGCTTGTACATCCAAAAGACAAAACACCCAAAGATGAGCAAAGTTGCTTGGTATATGTAGTGCAGTGTAGCAAATAGTGCAAAGACCTGCATATTGGGGAGACAAAAATCTCTTAACAAATAAATGGCGCAACATAGGAAGGGAAAATCTACAGGTCAAGACTCAGCAGTTTTCCTGCATTGTAAAGAAGTGAACATTTTTTGGAGGAAAGGGAGGCACTCAATGCCATTTGTTTTCTGCATTAATGTTTTTTTAAACCTTCTCACCACATGTTTTGACAAAAATTCACTCCTTTAGTCATGCAAATCAAAGGATAACACCTATAAAGCCTTCCTGACATCAAGGATGGAATTATGTAACTAGAACAAGGTGCTTCCACAATTTTCACACCTCCCATCCTGTTCTTGGGCAATATCGTCTGCATTTCCATGGGCACTGGACTAAGATATTTGTTTATGTTTGTATGTTTATGTTGCATAATACTGCATATGAAAGTATTATATATATTTTACCGCCCCTGGCACTCACTCTGGACCTTTTTCTAATCTGTTCTTTTGTTCCTCTTTGTTTTTCTTTCACCTGCTTTTCCCCTCTTGCTTCCACTCTCTTTTCTAGTTTCACTTCTGCTCCTCCTGCCTGGTCAGCCTACTTGACAGGTGCTGGTGGGTTAATATGTTTTGAGTGTTGTTTTAATGCTCTGTTGATATTTGGAGACCTGCAGATTGATATGTATATACTTGTAGTTTTGTAACTGGTGATACCGTTGTTTTTTGGCTTTTGACTGAGTACATTACATGTACCTATGTATACTTTTTGTTCATTTTCTGA
>NW_017308110.1:101531-142459 GCF_000935625.1 Nanorana parkeri | reverse complement strand
AAAACTCAAACTTTTTTTCATTTAAAAAAGAGTAGGGGAGGGTAAAAGCCACAGCTTTTTTTTTTCATCTATGTCTCATTGGAGAGATTTACATTCACTTCCTGTCATGTACACTCAACAGGATGTTAGATCTTATTTTTCCAATGTGAAGGAAATCCCCTCTTAGACAATTGCCACCGAACCAAATGTCCCCTTCAAATGATTTCTCCTCTATTTCTATTCTGGTGGGAATTTATTTTCACTTTTATTATCTCTTACAGTAACACAGACCGCTATTAAAAACATTTATACAAATCTAAAAAAATAGTTTCAGCTTTAGGTATACTTTGATTTTTATGTGTTGGATGGTCATTGTATTTCCCACCTCACAGGAATGTCCGGATGGCTCACGGGATTTCCGTGCCGAGCAATGTTCAGAATATGATGGCATGGAATTCCAAGGAAAAAGATACAAGTGGCTGCCATACTATGGAGGTAAGAAATAGTCGAGGGGACTTTTATTTCCACCACTAGCTTTGCGTACCATGGCTACAAGGGGCCATCCTAACCTCAAAAATAGAAGCTGCATCACTGCCAAATCCATTTTTTTACTTTCATAACTTTTATTCCACACTGCATTATATGCAACACCACCCACCAGACCCTGCTGTTCCTACCAATGTATTTCCCCTCCCCCAAAAAAGCTTAAGCTATTCTTAAGCCCACTCGAATAAGCCCCTTTCTGGGTAAAACACATTGGAGGAGCAGGATCTGGCATGTGCCATTATATGTAATGCACTGTTTACTGTGTTTTTAAGCTTTCTGAAAATGAAAGAAAGATTTGGCGGTGGCGTATCTTGTTCTATTAAATGCTTAAAGATAAAGAGACATCCCTAGATACCGCAGTAGCATAATTCTTTGTTTGTTTTGATATGCATGTATGTATGTATCTATTAATCTGGTGATGTGTGTAAAATTGTAGTTTTGTGCAGTACATTTTCTAATCTGTGCTTTTAAAATCATCTAGAGCAACCACATGTTTTTTTTAATACATTTTTTTAATGGCAATTGATGTTAGTTTGTTAGAAAAAAGAAAATAGCCCATATTCAAGCATGACGTATTAATGTAGAACGTCTAGTTTGGACCAAAGTTGATTATTATTGTGTGGTTCTGTTAATTAGTAAAGTTTTACCTTTACACTCTATGACAGACCAGTGAAGCCACCATCCCACTGCATCTCTGAATGTGTGTTAGTTTTGATATGACTACTAAATAGAGAAGATCCTAACTTCTTACATGTTGGAAGATAATCACTTGGCATCCTAGACATACATTTTCATGTCTATAAAATTTACGTGTGTGATTTATTTTATATTTTTACCTCACTAACCTTCTACATTTGGCACAAGTGAACATGTATTGGTGTTCCAAGCGAAATTGAATAAAGTTTATATAATGTAAAATAATTAGCATTAGAAACAAGAAAGTTATACATTATTCTCTTTTCATTTCAAGCATCCAATAAGTGCGAGTTAAATTGTATACCCAAAGGAGAGAATTTTTACTATAGGCACAAGAATGCTGTTCTTGATGGAACCCCTTGTGAGCCAGGCAGGAGGGACATCTGTGTAGAGGGAGTGTGTAAGGTAAGTTATATAAAGTATAAATTCTGGCAAAAAAATCTTCCTCTCTCCCCCAGCAATTTTCGACGTTTTGTGTAGGGTTGCACAGATACCAAGTACAGTACTCGGTACGAGTACATGTACCGATACTTTTGAGCTCCAAGACTAGACTAGAGAAAAATGCAAAAGTTAGGAGGCAGCTGTCATTTGTAAGGAGCACACGGAGCTCCTGGGATTTGTACATCTCTGTTTTAATGTACGATTTTGTTTTTATAAATATAAATAAAGGGATGCACAGATACCACTTGCCGAGTACTGATACACTTTTGTTTATTGTCATGTGACAGTTTTTCTAAAACAATACAGACTAATGATTTCAGGATAGTGGTGGAGCACCAGAGCCAGGTCCCAGCTGCAACCCTCGTAGTTCTCATGAAAATGCCAAGTATCTGCACTGGTACTGGAAAAGTATCTGTGCATCCCTATTTTTGTGTACTCTGTATGGCACATGAGCCATCAGTGTACACAATCAACTCATTCATAGCATCTCTAAGATGCTGTGAATGGGACTGATGCAAGGGAGGATGTAACTCCTGCGTGCATACACAAGAGTTACATAATCAGTGGCCACCCAATGGCCAAGAGGATACCTGGGAACCCTGAAGTGCTGGCGGCAGTGATGGGAAAGTGGGTGGGTGGTGGGTGTACGAAAATCGATCCGATAGCACTGGAGAAAGACAGACTTGTAAGGTGGGCGGGACGGAGCGGGGGACCAAAGATCAATCCGACAGCACTGGAGAAGGACACGCTTGTAAGGTAAGTGTGCCCTATTGTGCAAGTATGCTGTGATTATTTACCCATTAGCGCAAAAACCCGCCCTTCCCATAGCGGTTTACTTCTGCTTTAAGAAAGGAGGAATAACTTTACAGCTATAAATACATTGCTAGAGCTATGAATGCATTAATTGTTGCATTTCTTGCCAAAAAAAATATTTTTCTCTTGTTTTCATAACATCTTGAATTTGGATGGTCTGATACTTTAGACTGTTGGTTGTGACAATGTACTGGATTCATCTAAAAAAGAGGATCGGTGCTTGGTGTGTGGAGGGGATGGTAGCACCTGCTATGAGGTCAAAGGATCTTATGATACACCTGCATTGTCAAAAGGTATGTTTCTTTGGTCTTTCTATAGCTATTTTATGCAAAATGAACTACAAAGCAAATAAACATTATTCAATAATGTATTTAAAATAACTATATACTGTAGGTATCATTTTAATAACATCTAATGTTTCTTTGATTAGTCATTTATTGCTATCATGCTTATCATGTCATTATTGACTGTTGTGAATATATGTTGTTATTATTACAATGTACTTCTTCAAAACTTAAAGCGTACTTGTGCCCAGATTGTAGACATAAAACTATTACGATATTCTTAATAAGCAGTAAAAGAGCTTTAAAACAAACCATTCCTGACCTCTCTCTAGCAGCTTCTAATGTAAAGTTATTCTTTCTCAATGATCCTCAAAGATCACAAGGAATCTAGAATATGTTTTTGTTTAACTTAGAAACAATTGATTGTTGTTTACAATAGAGTGCTGGCAGCCTGGATTCTGCTACAAAAAAAGTAATGGGGCTTGTTCACACCAATTGCGGTGCGTTCCAGAACGGTAGCTGCTGTAACACACCGCAATCGTTAAAAAAATGCGATTTGGGGCGGGAGGAGGCGTGGCGGCGCATTGAAGTCAATAGCACCGCAGCCACGCCCCCTGTCCGCAGTGCAATCGGATGCGTGGCAAAACATTGTCTGCATGCCCTTCCAGTGCAAACGGAAAAAATGCTGCATGCTCTATCTTTTGCATTTGCCGTGGAACGGAATGCAGGCAATGTTTTGTCACGCGTCCGATCACACCGTGGGCGGGGGCGTGGCGCCATTTACTTTAATGCACTGGCACGCCCCAGAACGCAGGGGGAAGTTTTGTGAGCGATTGTGGTGCATTCCAGCATCTATCGCTCTGGAACGCAGCACAATTGGTGTGAACAAGCTCATAGTGAGAGCTAAAATTTCAGTTCTTTTGTTGTGAACTTTAAAAATGATTTTCTTCACAGTGATTACAGATACAGAGATGAATGGTGGCTTGCTTTAAAGTACTTTTACAGAGGGTTCACAATATGAAAATAATTTAGTGTGCATGATCTGGGCACAGGTTTACTATAATGATTAACAAATTAACATAAGTTACTTTGTGGTGAAAAATATGAGGCCAGGTCAACTTGAAATTTTTGTAGCAATTAGCTTCAGATTTTACAATCTGCTTTTTAAACAAACTGCCACAACTTTTTCTACAAGCTTTTTTATGCAAAGCGCTGAATTTTGAAAGTTCATAACTTATAACATTGCAAAGTTTCCGTTGTATCTAAAATGGAGAACAAAATTGTAGCTTGTCGGTTCTTGGATTTGGAGTCAGCCTTAGTTTTTTTTTTTGCTCACTCACAATAGAAGGTGATGATACCAGAGGGACAAGGAAGTGGCCCCCCTACATTCTCACCACCACAGCTGACACCCATCCTCCTCTCCTGCACCACAGTTGCATACCAAACCCCACCCCCCCATCCTTCTCTCACCACCTCTTCCATATGTCCCCATTTCACTCTCCACTGTTCCAACACCCGCGTGTGGACCTGCATGCTTCAGTGCTACCTGCCACTGTACCATGGGGCACTTCTTTGCCCTTCATTCATGCCCTTCCATATTCAACCCATTCAACGAACAGACATACTGTTGCTAATATACTTTAAAAAATATTTGTGAGAAAGGCTGTATATCATATAACCCACACATATATATGTGTGTGATAGAGTTTTCATTCCAGTTAACTTTTCTCTTGGTATTATAGGTTACAGCCAACTCTTCACTATTCCAACTAGAGCAGTCAATATTCAGGTGAAGGAAATCACTCCTACACGGAACTTTTTAGGTAAATATAGAATGAATGTGCAAGTTTTAAACTGAAAATTACATTTTTAAAGGACAATGTATTTCATACATGAAACATGAAAGCAAAATACATAGGTCTTTATTGAGACATGAGTAAACATACAAGCACAGTGTGTACAATACAGAAATAAAGCTCACTGAAAAATATAAACTGGTAGACATTTCTTCTTTATAAAACATTGTCCGAGATCTAATATTAATCTATCCCAATAGAGTACATTACATTTATTATGGTTTTTCATGCAAATGCGCAAATACCTTATATAACCAGAAACTGTTTGGGGTTTTTTTTGAACAAAAAATGACCAAGCGATAGAAGTTATATTCAGGAGGGCTTGGCAAGTTTTACCTTATGATGTTGTTTCATCTGCTAAACGGACATCCTGTAGCTGTGCAAAAATGATACATCTTTGTTTGAATAGATTAAAGAAAGCTGACATATGTTTTTTATGTTATGTTTTTTATTGCCTTTCTGAAAATTATTTTAATCCCTTCTCATTCCAGTATGTATGGCCATCAATCCCAGGAAGTGATCGGAAATCTCTTCTATGGGATCACATGCTCTCATAAAAACACCTGCTTTATGAGTCTGTTAACTTTCAGGCTCTTAAAGAGCTTTTCTCATACACAGATGACATGCAGTCCACTTTATCAATGTCGTTCTACTGAGTTGTTTTACAGTAATGCACAGAGAGGGTAATGCAACAGAGTAGCACTAACCCTCCCTGTAATCTGCATATAAGGACAGTGCAAGTGAAATGCTGACATTTCACTTGCAGAAGCATTATTCAGCAACAAAATATGCTGAACAAAATATTTCTAAATTTGCTGAGGAAAAAGGTTTGCACAGTATAATGTATTTTTCATCTAATAACGTTATATCTGCTTCTGTTCAGCTGTAAAGAATGTGCGTGGTGAGTATTACCTGAATGGGCATTGGACCATTGAATATAGCCGAGGTCTGCATGTAGCCAGCACCATCCTTCATTACTATCGAGGGTCAGAGGGAGATCTTGCACCTGAGGTCCTAACAGCCAGGGGACCAACTACTGAACCTTTGGTTATTGAGGTATGTACAGTAATGACAAATTAAGTACAGACACATATTATTTTTTTGTGTTCTGTACATGTGTTTTGTGTTTCTGTACATTCAGTTTGCATAACACATGAGAAATATAAGTACATCTTTTCCATTTAAACATTGTAAGGGCTTGTGTACATAATGGTTTTTTTCTTCTGGCACACATCTGTTATGCAGTATGGAAATATTTGACAGGGAATGTTGATTTTTGATTTATGGAGCATTGTCTAGTTATACTCATGCAAGTCAATGTAAATGCAAACAAAAGCAGCATTTTAAATGCATCATTTCCCCTTCTGGCAGCCACTTGCTGCCCTGACCCATGTCTGCACTAACCCTAAATGTCTGTATAACTATAATCTATTTTAATTTCAGACTGACACATACCTGAATTTCTAACAAAAGTTAAAAAATACACATCTACTTACATTTCTTTCTTGTCTTTAGTAGTCTGATTTATCATCTTATTTCTTAACAAGAACCAAGTGTCAGGTCTGCTACTGTCTTGTTTAACTTCATACAGCCCTGTTTACCCCACTGAGTTCGCCAAAGCAGGGGTGATTCCTTCAGTTCACCTGAAGATGGAAGAGTTGGTAATGGCACAGACAGTGGGCTAGGAACTCCAGTAGGAAAGTCTAGCAACTGGGCTCCCATAAAACCCATAATTATTCTGCATGTTGAAATTGAAATTTCAGTTTAAGTGGCCTTGGTTATTAAGCTAAATAACTGTTGTTCAATGCAGCTCATTGGACAAGAATCCAACCGTGGAATACATTATCAGTACTACTTGCCCAACCAGGAGGAGACAGATGACTACCAGTGGAGTTATGGCTCTTGGAGTGAATGCAGTGCAGAGTGTGGAGGAGGTAAGAGAATGTAGGCAAGAAGAAATGATGCTTCTATATTTCAACGTTAGTTGTCTAAGTATATACCACCTCTCCCCATTATCCAAATATTCTGTCTTTGATTTTCTTATAGGCTACCAATCCCGCTTGGTGTTCTGCACAATAGACAATGAGGCTTACCCAGACTATATGTGTAGGGACAAACCAGCTCCACCAAGCAACCGAACCTGCAGCACTCAACCATGTCCACAGATAAAGAGGTGAGATATACAGTATGTCCAATGTAATAAATGTTATTTTTTTGGCTGATGTGTACCACACATCTCAAAATTTTAATTAATTTGATACTTGTTCTGAGTATTTTTTTTAATGCATATTTTATTATGTAGCCAGTGGTGTAGTACAAGGTAGCCGCCGAGGTAACAGCAACTACTAGGCCCATTATCCTAAGTTAGGGGTACAACCCTGACCCTAGCTATTACCTCCCAACATTGTACTAATAAAATCATTACCAGGATGGTTTTTTTTTTATCAGAAGAGGTTTCCATGTTCATGTTTGTTAATATTGTGCAAGGAAATGCATCTTGTGGAACCCTGGGTCATATATTTTTTAGGAGATAGGTTTAGTTAATCCACTAGTTGTAATCATTCTCAGAATCTTTCTCATGAATTGCTGTTCACTCAGATTTTTTCTGTGTTGCTTTAAAAACGTCAGAACTTCGATTTCAGTGGTATTGACTTTTATCTTCCCCTTTAGATTCTGCACATTTTGGGCCTATATGAAGCTATATAAAAGTCTAGAGTTTTTTTTCACATGCTAATGTGTTGATACTTTACTTTTAAAAATAATGACCAAAAAAAAATCCTTAGTCCTAAAGTGAAAGTCAAGGCATCAGAATAAAGGCATGGCAACATAGAGAGAGTGCAATATAAATATTCCCTCATAAAAATAAATTTACCATAACAGTTATGGCAAACGTACCATAAAAATCTTCTCAAACTAGGTCACCTGATCCCAGTGTCCTGTTCAATAGCAGCAGTCTAGAAGGAGTGATCACTGAATTGGTAACATGTGACTTGGAGAGGCTATTATGGCACAATTGTATGTAGCTGCTATTGGGTTAAATTACCTAGTACTGTAAAAGCACAGGATATAGCTTACTTTAAATAGAAAAAAATAGCTTAAATGAATAATACAAGGTTTGAATGTGTCTCGCAAGTGGATCAAATGCAAAACCTTACCATTATAAGTTTTATATCCTATGAATCTACTAAGGGTGCTAACCAAGGATGCAATGCAAACTCTCTTGTGGTTACTCCTTTTCACATGTATTAACTGCTCTCACTGAAATCGCATGGTGTTCATCTTCAATGATTCTTTAGCCCATTGAGATCTAACTGTCAGATATGCTGCCAGCTGCGGCCTATAGGAACAGTTATCCTAAATGTAGTATCTGTTACATAGAAATGTTGGTTGCAAAACAATAATGCAACAGGAGAGGCACATTACCTGGAGGCCCTTGCCCCGAATTACTTTGTCCCAACTACTTTATACCGCAGTCAATTTTACATTGAGGACCGCATAATTTCTGTCTTACCTCATAATACTGATGTTTTGATCAATTGTTTTCCATTAATCTGATTTTCTTGTTCCTAAGGTCGTGCAGTGATCCTAACTACAATGATCCTTCTTTCTTCACTTGTCCTTGTCCCTTATATTGGATCCTTGCTGATTTGATCATTCTATTTTTACATTCCCTAAAATTTGATCTTTTTATTTCTGAGGTCCTAATGAATCCAATTCTTATTAAATTTGATCAGTAAGGTTTCTTGTCTGCCACTTGGAGAAACAGACCACAGTGGACCACTATAATCTACTTCCCTTTCTTTTTCATCTAAAACTTCTATGAACTTGCACTGTAAACTTAATGTAACTGTACATGTAGATATTGCGCATACAATGCATTTATATGTGTTTATTCTATGTAAAAGGATGTCTTACATATATCAGCCAACAATGTGGAGTCGAATAGTGAACACAAAAATGACCAGGTAAACAGGAGAGTGATGTTCTTACTGGGTGCAGCTTTGCATTAACCAATTGACTTCTTCAATGTCTTCTGAGGGATTTTACTAAAACCTTGGTGTCCAATAGGAAAATTGCTTTGTATTTTCCAATTGTGTTTTGCTTTACATTGAACATGTATGTACTGTAAATGGATGACCAACCAAAATTTAATATAAAAGACCTTTCTTAATTTTTCCAGCTATATTATATAATTCATTTGTGCATTAAATGTTTCAGGGAGTTAATACAAATGTTAGGATGATAAATTGGCATCTGCCTGTGTTTTCTACCCTCTGGATCAACAAATGTGTGTTGTTCCAACATTGCCATTTAATTCTGTCATAGACTTAAAATACACAATATTTAAGATTTCTATGATTCCACGTGCCATTTCTTAAAGGCTCTGGTCAATCTCTGCCCCAGAGCTGCCAGACCAGAAAGTGGCAAATTACAACTCTCCTTTTATAAGAGACTTTTTCCCACTTTCTGTAAAAGAAAACCCTGATTCTGAACTTTTATATTCCTATTTGCAATATTGTGCAAGAGCATAGTTCTCACAACAGACTTTAATTTGGATACATTTTGTGCTTTGTTTCATAGAAGCATTCCCTTGATAACTGAATCATTTACAGCACTAATCTGTTTATATAAAAATGCAACCAAATGTGTAAGGTGATGTCGTTAGAAAGTTTAATGCACAACTAAGGTGTGAAAAACTATACAGTAATCAATAAAAAGTGTGTGTTGCTTCTCATTGTGGTTTTACATACTGCTGATCTTTGGAGGTGGGTCTGGTGCAGCTGCTGCTTTTAAGCTTTAAGATCTTACATGTCTGGTGGAAAGATTTAAATCTTTGGATTATGTTGCACGTAACGCACTTGTTGAACAGAGCATTTCGCATTTGCAAGAAGAATGCCACTGAGCACAACTGGCACTCAATTTGGCCACAACCCTGTGCAGTTTTATAGTGAAAAAGTAATATGCAGCTATTTTAATATTCAGCCTGCGTATCTTTTAAAGTTAAAAACGCTGCTAGGTCATTACAATTTCTCTGTACTAAGGGTAATCTTTCATCGGTCCAGTGTTGCTCTGTGAGCCACTTAAAGGATGCACTTCTTATGTACTTAAGATCTCAATAGATGTTAAGCAAGGAAGTAGAGTGATTGCAATAAAATACAGACCTCCTTCTAGCAGATAATATTCAGGTCTTTATATTTAATAGAATAAAACAATTTGTAAGACCAAGCATGCAAAAGTTAAAGTTTGATCATAAAACACTGCATTAAAACCCGCTAAAATACATTACACTTTTACCTATAAGCCTTTAGACTGGAATTCAGATCTATTAACACATTCCAGATTTGAAGTTAAGTTAATTGCCAGCAGAGCTCTTGAAACCTCATGAAGGTGGCTCATGGAATTATCAGCTCATTTGCCAGATGCTCTGTCAGACATTCTGTAGGGAAAATACATATATAACATCCTCATATGACTTTCAGCTGGAAGATTGGCGAGTGGGGACCGTGCACAGCCACTTGCGGTGGTGGCACTCAGACTCGGTCAGTTTACTGCATTTCCTATGAAGGGAGAGCCTCACAACAGACAGTAAATGATGCAGAGTGCACTGCGTTTACAGAAAAGCCAGCAACCCAGCAGGTCTGCAATCTTCGAGCATGCGCCAAATGGAACACAGGGCCCTGGACACCAGTAAGTGTCACCTTGCAAATATTCTTATGATAAGGTCTTTCATTGTCTTTTTAAAGGGAACCTATCAAAAAATAGATAGAGCAGCTGCCACACGGGTGTAAAGGTACAAACTTTCAGTGACTGTCATTCCTATCCTCACTTCACTACTTAATGCATCACTAAGTTGCAAAAATAAGCAACTTTGAAGTTCTGATGGCCGCTTATGTGTTATGGGTCAGCAACGCAGTATGTACCAAAGCAAGGATTTTGTTGAAAGCCCCAGAGTTCACACTTTCAGAAGCAAGTCAACAATGACATTTGCAGACTGACAGGTTCCCTTTAGGAACCCAGAACAACGAACAAGTATGTAGGATAGAAAGTCAGAGGGGTTGATTTACTAACCTTATAAACACGCCACAAACAAGTATACACCTCTGTAGTGTGTTCCCTCCCAGCATGATCTATTGGTGGAATCTAGACACCTTTGTAGTGTGTACACACCCAGCAGGTGTGTTGTGCAAAGCCCTGCATGAATTGCAAGGTGATGTTGTGTAAATTAGCTCTACATTGTGTTGCTTGCGTTGATGAATGCAGGAATGTAAATGCATGAGCTAACCATTTTTGTCTAAACTGTGAAGCAGCATTATATATGCATCATGTGCATGATTTTTCCATATATGGCATTAGTGGAAATATGCCTTTAGAGACTTTTTGGTTGATAAATACGTTTTGCTGTGTAAAAATCACACGCACCTAGTGTTTAAATATATGTTTACATTCACATATGTTGTATCGACTGTACATCTCATTATCAGGGAATAGAAGGAGCAAAAACATGATAGAAATAAAGACTAAGAGTAACCTAAATATGTTGTTTAGGCTTTTAAGTGTTTTATGTTTCGAGCTACAATGTTATACTATTCAATGTTTCACTTTATTTTTATTATCTGCTTATTTGACTATCTCTCGTTTTCTTTCTCTGTTTCTGTAATTACTTTGAGTTTAGAAAAGAAATATTGATGTACATTAAAAATCAGGCGTTGTCTTCCAGTGCTCAGCAGAATGTGGAGAAGGAATACAGAAACGAACAGTAACTTGCAGAATGGACACTGGTGCCATCGTTCAGGACACAGCTTGCATGCACCAGGTCAAGCCATCAGACAGCCAACTGTGCAATGGCGAAAACTGTGTTACCTCGCTTCCTCTAGCGCTGGTTTTGTTGGCATCGCTGATTCTCTCCTGCCTCTCTCGCGGCTCTTCAGGTTCCCCCTTATGCCACCACTGGCCCTGGGAATGGTCACAACTAGGTCTTATTTTCGATGTAGGTCTTATATTTTACCAATTCCCAAAAATAGTACTAGGTCTTATTTACGGGCACACACACACACACTTTGTGTAATACAACCACAGGCTTTGCATTGTCTAAATAGCAGTTTTACTTTTATAACTTACCATTTGTATTAGCAACTTACATTACTACAGCACTGCCTTATTTGTACCATTTTTCACTGAGACACTGACCACATTCTTCTTTCCGCTTCCCCGCAACTTTCACTTTTTCACATTTTCATTTGCAACAAATACTCTTGAATAAGGACAGCAAATAGTTCCTATTAATAAGTGCTGCTTTTTTAGTTGCAGTAGCCCATCACAACCAACTAGAATTCAGTGTGAATTAGTGCTTAAAAATAAGAAATGTTTATGAAACAAAGCTGAATCTGTTTAAATAAGTACAGATTCCCATGGGCAGTGACAGCAGAGCCTATATAAGTAAACATATCCAGTTTGCTAGTTAAATAAACATGCTTCATCTAGTGGCAGCAACTAGTAACTGATCCTACAGTGGGCTGTTTTTGTCGCACGATTGTCCTTACATAAAGTCCTGCTCAGTGACAACATGAGGATGTTATACAACCAGGGGTACACATTCCACACTGGTGGAAACATTGCATAACACCTTCTAAAACACTTTCATTTAGTGCAAGCCTAGTGCTTACTAAAAGATAAAAAAATTATCTTCTAGTTTGGCTGCAAATTTTGGTGGTTGAAATTAGTGAAATTCACCTTTAATTCTGAAGAGGACACACTAGTATCTGCTTGTTGATCAGAAAATTACTGCACACCTACTGTATAGTTTAATAGCATTTATCTTGTGGTTTTAATTGCTTTTAGTTAATAAATATATATAAATATAATATACATAATCTCAGTTTTATTATTTCGCAATTCAGTTGTCTGATTGTGAATGTAATATTTTAGTATGTGAGGCTTGGATGGTTTGACCATGTAATTTTCAAGGGCCTTACCAACATCTGCTGTAGTCTGTATGTGGTACTATCTCTATTGGTGGGGTTGCATTATTTAACACTTTCACATTTGACTAGTCATCTATTAATATTGTAAATGTCTGCTGTGTTAACAGGTTTCTGTTCACTTTATAGTGTTCTAAAAGCTGTAATAATGGTATAAGGAAACGGCAGGTGGTTTGTGCTGATAATGACAGAAACTTCTATGAACCAGAGACTTGTGAATCCTATGAGCCTGAAAAGCCATCCCTTATTGAGAGCTGTAATATGCAGCCTTGTTATCTCCCACAACGTAAGTTCAGCTTGTATTTGAGCAATTATTCCTTGATGATAAAAAAAAAACAAAAAAACATACAACTAAATCTGTAAATCCTAACTGAATGAATTTAGGTATGTTTGCTGATTAATCTGCATCCCGGTCCTTTACAGTCAAACTATGGGTTATCACTAAAAGAACAAGGTATAGGCGCAGGCAGTAGAAATTATTTTTCTCTTCAGAATTGATGGCTCATTTTCCATGATAATGTGAGGAATGTTGCGGTCCAGTAACTTCTTGGGGCAGGGCTGCTGATTCTTTGGTGTCATTTGAGGCAGTTTGTGCATATCCTTCAGATGCCCTCAACAATGCCCATTGTAGAGCCTTCTAAGAACACATTGACTGCATTTTCTTGGTATACATTGTGAAGACCTGGAATCTATGGCTACAGAAAAGGAAGTCTTTACATACTCCCCCCCCCTCTCTTATCCTTATAGAATAGAGTGATCTTGAAAGGGATAGATGTATATCAGTATGCTTCAGTTTTGGAGGAACAAAATCAACTTTTCCTAACCCTTACAGTAGGGCTACCCACTGCAAGGGTTAAGTGCTCATTTTACTCTAGGTTCAAAAATAACAAATTTACACTCACCCGAAGCTCCAAGCCGAATAGTCACACAGCTCTCCTGTGCTGTAGCATTGGAATCTTCCATAGCATCCTCATGCCTATACACTGTGTATAGACGTGATCATTTAGGGGACCTTAGACCGCTACAGAGTAGGGGTAGAGAGGCTCTAGGGACCGATCTAAGAACTATCTTGCTCAGAGCATTATGTGAGTATGACTTTTTTTTACCTTGACAAAAACAAGCAGTTAACACCACTGCAAGGTTTATTAAAAAATAATTCCTGGAGTTGTTCTTGAATTCTCTCCCTGCTTCTTATAGCTCTCCAAGTATCCATTGGACCCCTAAGACCTCAATAGACATAGCCATCCAACTGCCTTAATCATTAATATTATTCAAGGCAGAGTCTGCAGCGTGGATGGACTAAAATTGTAGAAATAAGTTCTAACTTATGGGGGTCAAAAGACATATTGAAAGTTAATGAATAATTCAACTTGCTTGCCAGTGATTGGTTCTCTAGTCATTTGCCTGTCAGGTTGTTCACTGTAGTTGTAAAGCTTATTTACTACCAGCGAATTCTCATTCACCAACCTAAAGTCCTCATTTGGATTCTCTGGCATTCACCTCCTGCTACTGTTGTTGGAAAAATGCTCCTTTTAATATTTATTGACAAAAACCTTTCTAAGTCTTTACTAAGTATATTTTGTTTTATACTTTATTATGCCCCAGGCACCTTATCCTAAAGCATGGGTATACGTGCAACCATAGCACACTATTCCAATAGGCTCAGAAACATAGGAAAATTAGTATTGATTGACCATACAAAACTTGCCAAATAATAAATAAATAAATAAAGTATGTGTACAGTTTAGACATATAGGACCTAGGATTTTGTTTAAATCTTAGAGTGGGTAAATGTCTGATGACAACAGTTTCACTAGACAGGAAGTGAGGGTACATCCAATAGCAAATAATTTCCAGAAACTAAGTAATTTACCACCCAACAGTCCGATCGACCACTAGAATTCGGTTGGAAGCAATCAGATTTTTCTGCCTGGTTCAGTCAGAGTAATTTTGATCCCATTTCCTTGTTGTCATTTGAAACTATCATTCTATGTCTTTGATTATTTTGAGATTTAAAAAAAAAAATGGCATTGCAAGCGAAATCACTCCATCAAATTGCTACGTGCATTGCCAACTTAATGCAGATGGTTGTTGTCATTATCTTACTCTGTAATTATAATGTGTTGTCTGTGTTTATAGAGGTTCCCAGTATGCAAGATACCTGGGGATATGATAACTCGGATCAATTTATGTTAACGAGATACAAGCAGGAGTATCCAAGTAAGTAGATACATATATTTCGTTTTAGTTATTCTGGGTTCCATGATAACCTGGCCTCCTCTTATTAGCACATCTTTTGGAAGGCCAGTTATATTACTTACATATTTTTTTTACTGATGCAAGTAATCCCATGTGAGAATTGTTATGAGCTGTTTGTATATCTGTCTTCACAGCCCGCCCTCCTCTAGAAAGAGAAGACAACTTTCTTTCACCCACCAATGATTGCAGAAGAACAAGGTAGCCACATCATTTTATATATGACCTTTTCTCCACATCAGCCTCTGAGCTATATCATTTATTCCAATAGCATATAACAATCGCTCAGTTATGGTGATAATGTTATCCGCATAGCCGAAGAGGAACTCTGACTAGCTCATATAAGTTTAAGGGGAAATACAGTTAAAAGAAAACAAATTACAAAATAACTAGCCCAACATGTTATTGAATAAAAAAACAAACAAAACAGCTTTCACTGAATTATACAGCTCTTTTCACGAGCTGTCTCAGCAGACTTTCTGCTCTGAAGTTCAGTGCCACTCCTGTTCCAGGTCAAAGGTTTAAGGTATGTATAAGTGTGGGGGAGGATTTTTTTTTTCTTTTCCTCCCCATTCTGCTCACAGTGGCCATTGTAACTAAGGGCAGATTAATATATCTCCCTTTACTTACTGGAACTCTGGCACATGTGACTTAGACATATGACCATGTACATCATCTCAGGGGAGGAAAATGCCTTTCCCTGAGATCTCAACTGATTACAGATGAGATTTCCCAGCAATGCTCTGCTGATCTTACCTTCCCAGGATGCAACGCCTGGGCACATTACATCATGTGTGCCAAAGTGCAGCAGGAAGTAGAAAAAAAAGAAATTGAAAGTAAAATAAAAATGTCTGTTTAGCTAATTAATGTAAGATGATTTCATATGAGCATGCAGAGCTGTATGCTGATGCCATATTAGTCAAAGTAGGGGAAAGGTCCACTTTAAGCTTGTACATAACCACAAATCCGTTAGAGCAACATCTCAACTATTTAACGCCGTCTCTTTCACAGAGACAAACTCTCTTATAGAAGTTCGTAGCAGGTCTTAGGGTATAGTTTAGAATATTATATAATGTTAACTCTTTTAAAAACTTACTGAATAAAAGAGTTTGGTCAGTATGTTCTCCTTGTTGCAGTGAAGATAGTTTTCATGTGATTGGTACATCAAGCCCACCGGTTTAGCACATATCAGAGTAATTTGGCGGCATATGCATATGGCCATTCATTTAATAATTTTGGTGCTGCATCTATTCCATGATTAACTAGGTGCTACAAGAACCCATACGATAATATATTTTTGTGGAAAATTTAATTTGGACAAGATTCCATTTTGTTCTTTAATTTCCTTGGCAGTATAAACAAAATCGGATATCCAAATAAAGTTTTGGGCAGACTGACCTTTAAATAATAGAAGCATTGTAAAAACCTGTCTGCCAATTACTGCTCATCCATTAGCTACGCTACACTACACCAAAATTGATTGCATGTGCCAGTTCTGCTAATCAGAAGGATAATAGATCAGGAAATGCTAAACAGAAAATAATTTATTGTGACTTATTGTTTTATTGTAGATATAGTTGCTGCCCAGATAGAGTGACACCTGCCAAGGGTTATAACAATGAAGGATGTCCCAATGAAAGGAACCCAAGAGCTGACCCTCAAGTACGTGAATTTCTGATTTTTTCCTTTTTCACCTTCAGCCAGTTAAATACACATAACCTTACAAGTATGTTTTTCATTAAAGGAGATCATGCATTACTGACTCCTGTAATTTTATGCCACTGCTCGAAAGTTATTAACTCTTTTGCTGCCAGAGAATTGTTTTCATGCTTTTTGCACATCTGTTAAAATGCACATTTGAGGCCTAAAGATTACTTAAAACCCCCAGAAATTACATATTATTTGAAAGCAGAGACCCCGTAGAATAAAATCTGGGCAGTTTGTATTTTTTTTTTTTACGCCATATGAGAATTACTCTACTGTCTATCAAATGTATCATTTTAGTAAAAGAAAAAAACACATCCAAATGAGTTTTAGGGTGTATAAAAAAAAACAATACCCCATTTTTAAATAAAATATAAAAGATGAGGTTGCCTTGAGTATATAGATACCACATATATGAAGCCTCAAAATTGACTGTGCTTGTGAAATTGGCTAAAAACTATGGTACCAAATATTGTCCACAGGCGACGCTTTAAAATCTTTTAACCTGCTCATCAAGGTAACCAATGGCCCTAAAATTATTGCTTTCACTCCGGCATGCACTGTGATACCTAATATGTGTGGCACAATTGTCATTTTCATATGCATGCTTCCCGACATGAGTTTTGTATATGCATGTATGTATGTGAAGGCAGGGCCCTTTAAATTTTTTTAAGGGGTGTGCTGACAAGTCCCCTTAGCGATCGCATATTGCAGATGACAATTTCTCTTTAAGGAGCCATCAGGAGTCTATTAGAACCCCAATGTCACCTTTGCACTCTGTTGAAGCTGATCAAGCACAGACCGAGTCACGATGATGAGTACAGTGGAACCTGTAACTAAACGCAGAAGTTCCCAGAGCTGAGCGTTCTAAAAACGGGAGATTAGCAAATGCAGGTTTGCTGATCTCCCACTGCTCTCTAACCTGACAAAGACACAGACTCTGAAACCGGAAGAGTTGAGTGCTTCTGGGGTAATTTCTTAAAGGGGAGATCAGCGGATGATTGCTGATCTGCTGTGGCTCTCCATCTTGACACCCACTATAGCAGTGGTGCCAGCAGTGGGGAGAAATCTCCTGGTTGCTACAGCAGCCAGGAGTTTATTTAAATGCTTGTGCTACCACAGATGTAGTACTTGCATCCATGGCAGCAAAAAGCTTAAAGAAAACATTTCCTGAGAAAAGCATGGAGGCTGCCATTATTTTATCATTCTATGAGTGATATTTGCCTGGCTGTTATGCTGAATTCCGTGCTTCAGTACCTTGAGTTTCTAACCCATTATGCATATAAGTGAACTAGTACAGGGGTCCCTTGGACAACTTACAAATTAGCTTCCATTAAAGAACAGGAAGTAGGTCAACTCTCACCTACACTCCCAAAGTACAGGTCATCTAATCAGCAAGCAAATGGACCAGTAATGGGAGCGCAACTCATCAATGATCACCGTTTGTACAGCCTTATTGTGGCACTGTATAGTGATAATGTAGATATTGGATTGGACTTAACTATGTCCGTAAGAACGTCTAGGTCATAACGCTGCAGCACATTCTTGGTAATAGGAGGTCACTGAGTAAATGGGTCAGTAGGCAAGAATAACAAAAATTGCTACCATGCTTGGCTTTGTGAGTGCATTGCTTCATTGTAGATGCACTTATGGACATATTTAGGTCCAATCTAATATCTACATTATGACCACCAAAAAAAAATTAGTTGTGTTTGCCTTACTGAACCAGATGACCTGTAGTATGGAATGGAAATCGGAGGGGACCTACTGCCCTCTTTTGTTATGTATCTGAATTGGCAAGAGGGTCAAGGAACCCCTTTACTACAGTGCATCAATTTGCTTGGTGGCCCAACCTTGCTATACACAATGAACATCCATTCACCATTGTTCAACCAGATTCGGTGTGGCTTTGCATTAGTCAGAATCAATTTGCTAATTTCTATTTGTTATTAGCACAAAGATAAACTGTTTAGTTAATTTCTCTGTGATGCTGATGACACCCAGGAAATTGATAGGCCGCATGGGGTGATGGTCCAGCACCAAAAATGGGTGGGTAGACTTGTGCTCTTTAATCCAAATAAAATAAGGTATCTGAGCACTCAAAGCCATGTAATAAAGTGAGTGAATTTGTAGTACTCTATAAAAACAACTGTTATCTGTAGTAAATTGAATCATCATGAGCTTCCTTATGATGCACAGCAAGAGGCGAATGAGAGTTGTCAGTAGTCCACAGCAATATGAATACTGTATGCCATTTTATTAAAACACAGAGCTGTGCTTTACTTGTATTGTGATGATAAAGCAGTTTAGTACACAGGGGACTGATACATGACAACTGGTGCAAAGGAAATGAGCTGTTCTGCAATTCAGCCTTTAGACTTCTATCTTTGAAGTGTAGGTTGCAAAAAAAACAAAAGTAGAAACCATCTGACTGGTAACTTAAAAGAGCCCTATTTTTCTATTGCTCCACTAGTTATAAATCAGCCCTTCTGTGTACAGGAATACAGATATCATTAGGACCACATTGTAAGAGGCTTAAAGGTGTTCTTTGGGTTATATATTTAATAACTTCTACTGTTTGTGGATTTAGCCGCCCTCTGAAGAATGCCGCAACTCCCAATATGGATGCTGCTTTGACAACATCAACAAAGCATCTGGTCCTCTGGGTGAAGGATGTCGCAGTAAACCCACTTATCGTAAGTGCACTCTGACTGCCCAGCAGGTACCATGTATTCGTAAAAAAAACAGCTATATTGACACACATGCACCTTTTTGTACAATGCAGCACACCACAACTGTTAAAAAAGCCTTCATGAAAAGGACTTTGTTTTATACTGTAGAAAAATTATATTGTGCTGGGTTTGCTCTCCTTATTTGTTTTAGTCAGTCATTGTTTTGTTGTTAGTTCCTTTATTCCTTGATCTATTATTTATGTTCTAAAGAAAATAACCAAAGTAGTGGTCAATTTAATGAGCTTCACTGATTGCTCCTACACACAGCTAATCATAATACATTTACTAAGCATTTACTTTTAGGGAAACCAGAATGACCCCTTTTCACACAAAGCACTTGCCGGTCATGATACACTGCAAATCAGGTGCAATGTGTTAGTTTGTTAGGGTGCCATTCAAAATGAAAGGCACTACACAACGGGTGTACTGCCTATGCAGTACAGCTGTTGCTGAGGTGGGGTCCTAAAGTATTTATGGATTCTTACAAGAAGTAAAAGAACTTTAAAATGAGCCCTCACTGGCCACTGTAACTGTGTGTACTCTTGAGTAATTCATCTTAAAATTTTGCCGCAAAAGTCAGATTTGGTCAGTTTCGAACAGCTTAGAAACACATACTGTTTGTTTACAATAGAAGGCTGGTAGGCTGCAAAGTCCCTGCTGCCTCAAATAAAACTGGGAGAGGAACTGCCACTGCAGTGCTTCTGTTGTGAACTTTTAAGAACTTCTCCATAGTGCCTGCAGCTACCAAGGAGAATGAGTGATTGTTTCACTTCTTGTTAATAATATGTAAATACTTTAATGTTCACATTTTAGGGAAAGGTGCACATTTATAAGAACAGTCAATTAGGCTATATACAGTATAAGAAAAAATGTACAACATTTATTTTAGAATACCAGAATTCTAAGACAAAGTAACACTAAAGTCCGGAGTAAAATCTTAAAAATGCATTCAAGAACTTTAACTATAACAAAAATGTATCTTATTTGTGTATCACTCGGCTGTAGATCCTCAAATCATCTCTGAATTGGTGCCGACACTGTCCTTCCTTCTGGAGAGTGGCTACTTTTGTTCCCCATGGTCCCTATGTGTGTTGTAAAGTAGTCACTGCACCAAGCTCACTCCTGTGATGGACTACAATCTCATGTTTAGTTTACTAATTTGTATTGAGATTTTAGTCAATCATTGGGGTGAGCCTGGAGTGCCAGTACAAATTCAGAAATTATTTGATAATCTAAAGCTGAGTGATACACAAATAAGATACAGTATTGTTAATGTACTTGAATGCATTTTTAAGATTTAATTATTGAGTTTAGTGTCACTTTAACTAGCCCTGTGTGCTTCAGAAAAAAAATCATACAGTAGCACCAAATGACTCTGCATGGTCACATTTTCACATTCATACTTTCTAACTCTATTTTTCTCAGCGTATGCAACAATGTGCCTTCTACCAAGTGCTCTGGGGTCTTGCAGTGACTGGACTACTCGCTGGTACTTTGTCACAGATGTTGGCAAATGCAATCGCTTTTGGTACGGTGGCTGCCATGGCAATAATAACAATTTTGGCAGTGAAGAGGAATGCATGAATGCCTGCCAAAAAATCCCAGGGAGGACAACTGGCACAATAGAATATCGATACCGTAAGAGGGGAATGAAGTGGGATCGTCTATCACATGAAAAGCCAGGAGTTCATGAAGGAGAAGAGTTTGGACATGAGCCAGAACATAGAGGAATTGTTAAAACTCTTGATGGAGACATGGAAGGCCGTATTCTTGCTGGCCATGATCGGGATGAGCGCAATATGGATCAAAGAATATCTGGCCTATCCACAGATCAAAGCCAATATGCACCCAAAGCAGAAGACAGTTCCACATCTCACCACACTTCCCTTTACAGGTACTTTTCCTGATTTTTTTTTTTTAAATATTGAGAAGAGAGGAAAACTTTACAGCAACTATTAATACTCTGCGGATTACAAGGATGTACAATGCATGTTAATGGAATTTAATTCTAGCTTGACAACCCAGTTTATTAAATTTCAAATCATTCTTGGTTTTGCTTGGTATAATTGTGAGGCGGAGATATCATTATGCAGTTTTATCTTTACCTCTTAGAATGATCTTGAACAAGGCAGAATCTTCATCTATGGTATCATCAATTGGACAGACTGTCCGTCTACTATGCAGAGTGAGCGATTACCCTTTCCCTAGGGTTGAGTGGCAAAAAGATGGAAGCCCTGTGTCCTCATCCAGGTCAGTTTTATGTCATTACTCAGTGATAAAATTATATGTAAAATAAGATGAGTTAGGTAAAAGCATCAGACATTCAATGCACACTAATATGAATGCATATTTGAAGGAGTCAATTTTTTTTTGTACCTGACTGCTGGTAATATTCACTTGACACTCTTAAACGTTTGCTTACACTTCCACTGTGATGGCATTTGAGTTACAGTTTTCGGTAAGCATAAGTAGACTTCTAGCAAGTTTCAAGTAGCTGAAGCTTGCAACAAAGTTCTAATGTGAACCGCCAAATGTCTTAAAAGGAATCTTCATCCACAATATCACACTTCACCAGGAAGGGCTGCTGTCAAAAAGTGCATGTAACAAAAAACCCAAGTGACTGCGCCCTCTCCTCGTGTGATACTGTTTATTAAAAGACTTCTAAATTGAAGAAATACATTCTACTCACATGTTCAGTCAAATAATCAGGATATAATTCCTCGACCCAATGTGTATAGAAGGAACATAGGAAGATCAACCCTTCTGATGTACACTAAGTAAGCCCGTCTGACAGGTGTGTCGTCTAAATGCTTTTTTATTGCTTCATCTTTTAGTACCATTAAGACCCATCTACTGTATTCCCGGACTGAAACTGCAGGGAGCTTTAAAGTATATGAACCATAAGAGAAATAGAGGGGTTGTTATTGCTGATATTGTTTAAAAAAGGCTGTTTGTCTGGTTGTTGTGCTGGCCTTTAAATAAGGTCACTGTCCCGGAGGAAACATGCAAGTCAGGAAAGTCAAAACTGCTTATCAGAATATTTTTCCATGTCAGCAACACACATTTAGGTCATTGGGTCAGCAAGATTTCCATTTTCAAAATGAGAAGACAGCAATGGCTGCTGCCATGAGTCTTGAACAACAAAGTTTTTTTAGGGACTAAAGCTTTTTGAATGCATTGTAAATACTTCCCAATCTGATGTTCTTCAGACTTGCCATGTGTATGAGACCTAAAGCGCAACCCACACAGACATTCGCTTTTGAACATTATTCTGAAAAGCCTCATGTACAGCAAGTATTAACAAACCATTTATGAAAGGTTGACAATACTACCTGAAGTCCTAAAAAAAAAAAAAGGAATGTATAGTGTCTTAATTATTTTTTGTTTTAGTGAGCCACCAGATCATAGTGATGAATCAGTAGTAAGGCCTGTGGGCCAAGAGGAGGCATGCCAGAGTCGGTGACCATGGAAGGCAGTCACTTTTTTTTAATATCAGGGTGTCCCTGGTTTCAGGGAACTCTAGAGGGGACAATAGTTGACATGCAGGCACGTGCTTTGTATCTGCATACTTGTTCTGGGATCAGGTCCTTTAAGATCTTTTTTATTTATTACATAATTCTGACTTTTTATATAAAATAAACCGCTTCTGCCACTAAGCAAATAAAAAATAAATAAAAAAAAGCATATTTGCCTGTTGCTATACCAAAACAAGTCAAATGAACAATTTACTGATCTTGCGGTTTTTATTTAGGCACACCTACCAATCAGACAGCGCTCTCGTGATCAGCAATGTTCAGGCGGAGGATGCTGGGACCTACACATGTATGGTTTCAAATGGCAACCGCAGAGAAACACACAGAGTTCTCCTTCAAGTGAAAGGTGCGTTTATTAATCACCACCTACTACTCTGCATTCTTACAATGTGAAGGAACAGGATCAAGTTTAATTAGTATACAATGCTTTGTTAAAAAATGTCAAACTAAACTTGCACATGTGTATTTTATGTCATTCTAAATGTTCTATTTCCTTACTGGGTTTATTGGTCATTTTTCCAAACTACCAAAATTATGTTGAGGTTTTATGCTAAATATAACAGATTGGCAGATGTTTGAAGAACCAAAGTCATGGCACAGGCCACTGCACATAACAGTTAAACTTTGTGGCTTTCTAATGCAGGAACTGAGACGCATGAAGGTCATAGAACACATGACATTGCCAGAGTGAATAATGAAGATGTTCGAAGTGCCGGCTCTTCCACTGCTCAGGTGGTAAAAGACAATGTGCACAGTAGTCACACTGTGCACTCTGGGAGAAGGTAAGCTATATGAATTATGAATACTAACCTAACAGTTTTGATGTTACCCCAAACAAACAATTAAGGAATTCAGACATTTTGGCTTAGCAATAAAGCAGTCAAAGAGCAGTATGTTAAATGTGACCTTTCCCAAGATAAGATTTTAGTACAAAGAAAGATGGACTATAACTTTTTTGAAATAAGAAAAACAATGTAATGTAAAAATAAATCTAAAAAAAAATGTTTTTTTCCCCCCCCTGTTTAGGACATCTGTGACTGGTCCCATTGAGGTGGAAGCAAATCTTGGTCATCGGGCACGATTAACTTGTCATTTGCACATATCTCCCAGTACCATGGTAGATTGGCAAAAAGATGGACTTCCCCTGCCTTCCCCAAGGTAAAATGGCAAAATGAGTTGTTTAACAAGGCTTATTTTGGGGGTGTTTATCATAAATTATGAACAATTAAGTTGATAGATTCTCTACGAGTCTTTCATTACAAAAACCAATGTCCAGCAAGGATAATCCCTTCTGTTTTGCCAACCCCTACTTCAGTGGCTCAGAATATCTAGCTGCAGCAACCAGATGATCAGCATGCCTAAAAGCTGAATTTTGTTTTAAAAAAACCCCAGGATTTTTTTAAATTAACTCTTGCAGTGGGGCTACCTCTGCACTGCAAGCGTTAACTTCTTGTCTAGGTTAAAAAAGAAAAACAAAACCCAAACATATACTCACCCAAAGCTTTAAGCCAGCTTCTTCTGAGACCGGTCCCTGGAATGTCTCTCCCCCTCCTCTGCAGCGGTCCAAGGCCAAAAAATCATCAGGTCTATACACTGAAATGTTCCTCAGCATCCTCAAGTCTACACACAATGTGCTTTGGAGGAGGGGACAGGCTGAAGGGAGCGCTGTGACAGCTGGCCGGCTTGGAGCTTCGGGTGAGTAGATCTTTGTTGTTTGAGCACCTAGACACAAACAAGCACTTAACCCTTGCAGTGGTAGCTCCACTGCAAGGGTTAATAAAAAAAATTCCTGGAGTTTTTCTTTTAACAACCCCATGAATCCAACACCCAAAGTCTGTCCCTTTGGTATACCATGCACTCTCTTTCTTCAGTATCAGTCCAAAGTGTTCCTGGAAGCCTTTTGGTTTGAGACAGCAGCCAGATCAGAGATACAATGATGCACATCACCATTGATTCCCCACAGCCTGGTGGAAATGCAAACAGCTTGGGGGACCCAGCACTGCCCATCCATACTTCTAATAAATCTTGATGTTCACTAACATATGCAATGGAAAACATTGTAATTGAAACAAAGCAGATATTTTAGTATGCATCTAAAAAGAAAATTAATACTTGACACTCATTTTTCCAGATACAGAAAACAAGCAGACGGTTCACTGGTGATCAGTCGTGTTAGCTCAGAAGATGCTGGATCCTACACGTGTGCCAGTACCAATGGACAACGCCGTGAATTTAAACAAATCCAATTAAAAATCAGAGGTTAGTCAGACATTCTGCGTATTGCCAAACCAGATGATCTCCATTAATTCTTTATTTAATGTTGGTAATGATGTTTGGTATATAGGGACCAGCTTAGATCAGTGAGGAACACTTGGTCCTATGTAAGAAAAATAAAACTGACCCACTGACCATATTGGAAGTATAAGAAGTCCTTATCCTGGCTGAGCGCCTCAACATTTTGAAACAAAGGAATCAGTGTAACAGCAGGCAACTAACGTTTGCATCACAAGAAGTCATCTATGGCAGCCTCCACGTTTCTTTCAGTAGACCTGTAACTTATTTCCGAATCACGTTTGCAGTTGTGCAGTGACAACATACACAGACAAATGTAGCCATCATGCAACCAGTTTAAAAAAAATCTTGGGCAATGGACATCCAAACAGTTAAAGATTAGGTAAGAGAGTTGCTTGTTCACCATACACAGGCCAATTGCTGGCATATTAGATATAAAACGTAGCCAATAATAAACTCTAGGTAGCTGAAGTATTCGCCCACTAAGAGCCCTCAGCAGTCTTTCAAACAAGTGCTTTAAAAATAAACATTCATTTTGAAAAGGTCCTATTCAAACGTATCCATTTTTTCGCAGAAAAAAATATTTTACTGCATCAAATGGATTTCAACAAGAAGTTAAATTATTTTCTGGGTGGCTGGTTCATATCTATGCACTGTATGGACTCTAAAACTATATGGACGCATTCACATCTTCTCCTGTGCTTTACAGAGCTCACTGGAACAGTGGGGGAATCCACTCTCCAACATTTGACTAGTTGCTGAATGTAACCACACTACGTCAAATCTATATAAGCAGAATTAGTGATATAGTAAGACAAAAGCTATGTAATGTCAAATGCTTTAAAAAAACAACTGAATTCTGGGTAAGTGAGAATGGCTTAGTCACACTGTCAGTGACCTAGCTCTCCACCTTGTACTATATGTCTCCTGGCACCTATAGTGCCTTGCACTGATTGTCTGCAGAATACCTAGCCATGCACCGAACGCTCATCCCTGCTGTGGCCACAGCATCCCAACACTGTTTTGGGAGCACTGCCAGTCTAAAGGAGAGGGTGTTCCTGGAGAGGAACAGAAATGTGGGATGTGCTGATACAAACTTCTGTAGTCCAAGAAGTCCAGAGGGTAGGTTCCTAACTGCCAGCTTAATGATAGTGCTCCAAAAGGCATTCATGGACAACAGGTATCCAGCAATGTACATGTGTTTCTATAGGTAAAAGAATAGTATCTTCTGGGAAAAGATGAGGCAAAGCAATTTTGGTAGGGCTATTTCATTTGACTTATACCCAGAAAATCCATTTTAAGAGGGCCATGGTAGGTGCAGTATAAATATAATGCATATTTTCAGAATTGTCTTTACTACTTTGAGTTCATTTTGCATGCAATTTACTGTTAAATTTAGACAAAGTAGTGAGAAAAGTCTCTGTCTGTACAGGGGAACTGAAAATCACTGAGCCGCCCAGCACAGTCACTGTGTCAGAAGGTGAAGAGGCGTCGCTGAAATGTATAGTGAAAGGTGACGATGTCAATGTTCAGTGGTCAAGGTGAGGTTTTTTTTTTATTTTCTGGTAACCTGTATTATAAATGGTTAAATATTTCAGCTTCTATTTTTAAAATCTGTTAAAATAACAATAATAGTTTTAAGCTGTTAAAGCTGTATTTACTCTACCAAGGTTGTCTTCACAAACATTCTTACACTCTACATCAGAGTGCCCCCTTATTGTTGTATTTAATGTAAGGGGGCTCTCTGATGGTGGCAACTAATGTAAGGGGGCTCTCTGATGGTGGCAACTAATGTAAGGGGGCTCTCTGATGGTGGCAACTAATGTAAGGGGGGCCCTCTATTGGTGGCAATGCAACTAATGTAAGGGGGCTCTCTGATGGTGGCAACTAATGTAAGGGGGCTCTCTGATGGTGGCAACTAATGCAAGGGGGCTCTCTGATGGTGGCAACTAATGCAAGGGGGCTCTCTGATGGTGGCAACTAATGTAAGGGGGCTCCACCGTTAATCTAGAGGAAGGCAAAAACTCCCACTATACAACATGGTTCAATTTGCTCCAACAGGGGAAAACAATTCCTTCCTGATCCCATAATGCAATCGGATATTCCCTGGATCAACAATCTCTGATGCTTAATATACCTATAAGAACTCAATATCCAGTAATATTCTGTGCATTTAGGAATAAAGTCCGATTTTTTTTTTTTTTTTTTTTAATTAACTGAGTTCGCTAGAACTAGGATTTCTGAGATGTTATTGCTGCAGATGACATATGACTCATATCTGCCTCCAACAGGAATGGTGTGCCAGTGCAGCCAGATGGCCGTCACACCCATGTGTCTCATGATGGCAGCTTGATCATAAGGAACACCAAGACTGCAGATGAAGGCTCCTATACTTGCAATGCATACAGCGGCAGTCACTCTATCAGTGCCAGTGCAGAAATCAAAGTGAACAGGCATAAACCAGTGGGTAAGTCACATATATGATTACTTTGCCCCTTGCTTGTTGCTGTTAGGTCTCGTTCACACCTAGGCGTATTGCGTATGCGCGTCTGCCGCGTGGCCGGCGTGCGGTTTTTTTACCGCGATTCGCGGTAAAAAATTCACGCGACCGTTGTGCGTTTCCGAAGGCTACTTGGCTGTATCCCAATGGAAACGCGCAACAAAACGGCCCAAAGTAGTACCTGTACCTTTTCAGGCGTGGGCCGTTTTGTAGCGCGTTAGGGACGGGCGGAAATATGCCAAGGTGGGATTTATATTTTTGAGCGTTTTGTAGAGCGTAGAACGCGCTAGAAAACGTTCAGGTGTGAACGAGGGCTTAGAAAACACAGAGAAAGGGAATACTTGAAAGAATTCAAAAGTGGCAGAAAGAATTCAAAAGTGGCAGAAGTAGCCAAAATCAATTGGTTTGCTAAATTTGCTTTGTTCTCATAGAAATGGGCTGTTGGTGCTCTGCCATTACCACAAGCACAGAAGACCCAATACTGTATAAAGCCCAATTGTCTGTTTTCCTGCCATGCTCCATGACACATTGCTTCTGTGTCTAATATCACTGCTGAAATTGTAGCCTGTAGAGCTAATCATAGATATTCATGTTAGTTCCTACGCGCTGTAAAATGCTCAACATGTGAAAACCAGTGATTGCCTATGGGCATGGTTCCCACTTGGGCGTTTTACAGCGCGTAGGAACGCGCTGCAAAACGCCCTACGCCCAAACAAGTACAGGAGTTTCTTTGGGGCGTTTTTCCGCGCGTTTCCATTGGTATTCCCGAGTGTGGATCGGGGTTAACAAAGCGGTAACCCCGTGCCACACTCGGGAATACTGCGTACAGGTCTTACCTTGTCCTTAATGTGTCCTCCGGCGGCTGCCTAGTTCCGGGTTCCATCCCTTGTGAGCGGCTGCGTCACAGGGGGGTGGAGCCGGCGGGAAGTTTGAAAGTGGGGGGAAAAAAACATTTTTTTTTTAAAAAGAGAAAATAAGGAAATAAAACAAACAAAAAAATCATACTGCCAGTGAAACGCGCGTTTCACTGAACGGAAAAACGTGCTAAAAATACGCTCAGGTGTGAACCCAGCCTTAGGGTAGATGTTCAGTTACTGTGTATCAGTGAATAATCGGGTTTTCAAAGATTTCCCCACACTTACCTCTCTGAGTGACACAGATATGGAGCGCTCCAACCTTTAGGCTGGAGGTATACTTTAAATGTGCAATATATACCTGTGCAAATATCATTTTAATGCAATAGCCTGATCTCTACAAGAAAAAAAATTACAAAATTGCAACAATAACCTGCAATGGGGTTGTAACTATAAATGTTAAACTGGAGTAACATTTTAAATGTGCAATTTATTTGGTAAAGCAAAACCAGAGTATACCTGTCAAAATACATGTTTTTTTTTGGTAATAACCGACATTATATATTTTACTTTTTTATTTATTTATTTATTTAGTATCTTCAGCTCTAACGGACTCAAACACCGAGTGTGTGGACCACCCCGAGCTCGCCAATTGTGACCTCATTGTCTATGCCCAACTCTGTAACAATGAGTACTACAGCAGCTTCTGTTGTGCCAGTTGCTCTAAACACGGCTCAGGACACAGACGACACCATGGCTGAGAGACTTTTCGGAAAGATGTCTGCGCTTATACCAAAGACTAGGCTTAATGCTCCTTTACCTGTGACTCATTAAAACAAAGTAAATGGTGATTTTTGGATCCTTTCAGACAGTTGTAAGAAGCGGCATATAAATGTAAAGGGCATATGTATCAAGTTTCCCAAACTGATTAAATATGAATATCTGGTCATGATAATAACAGAACTCAAACTGATAACCTCTGAATATGTTTAGTAGTAAAATGGAAAGTAACAAAACTGCCATCTTTACACCCTTTGATACATAATCCCTAAGATGTACAGATTCTTAAAGCATGTATGTTGTTTTAACTACAAAGCACTAAAGAGAGTATATACTTATTGTGTTGGTTTGACTTTGAATTTTTATGTTTATTATAGAATGCAGTAGGATGTTTTATACAACATCAACTATAAGTTTATTTTGCTTACATTTTATATCTATAAAAAGCTGAAATAAAAAAAATTCTGAACCAGTAGAAATGCTAAAATTTGTGAGAGATGAACAGTCAGGCATCTCATAATGTTAATAGCTTGCAGCCATTGTTAAAAGATTGCTGATATTGGCTCTAAAGCTCAGAATAAAGTCATCACATTGAAATTGTTGCTTTAAATAACACAAACTTTAATATATCAGGCTCAAACTTTTCTTTTAAACTTGCATTTGTACTGTAGATGTATCCATGGTGAATAAATGGTCCTGCTGATTTATGACACTGGGTGATCAGTTTGTCAGCAGATATACCCATATACCCAGATACATGATCTTGGCTTGGAGGGGGCTTCAAGTGGCCAGGTTCCTTCGTTTTTTTTTCTTTTCCGACTATACATTTACAGCCCTTCCTGGTTGGTTATCAAAAGTGTTATGTTAAATTTCCACAGGCATGTGTAGCTAAAATTCATGAGATGATAATGTGCTCTTGTCATAGATGCCAATATTAACTTGACCTTTTGACATTGCAGCACCCATGCCCAGCATAAGGGTCTGGAAATTAAAAGAGGACCTATCCTTCAGTAAATAGAGGTACTAGTTTGGGGGAAATGTTAACAGGTACTCCACCCCACTTTATTATTAAGTGTGTTTCCCCTTGGTTCTCTTTAGGGTCACGGGAGGACATATACTAACCTCCTCCTGTGACCCTAAGCTCACTATATCGATCTACTGGGAGCACCGCAGCCGGGACAGATCCCGGCAATACTGTTGAGATCCACCTAGCTGCGTGAGTGACAGCTGGCTCTCCCTATCTAGAGGCTGTGCCCGCCCCTCCTCCATTCGTTCCTCCACTCAGCACTGGAGGATCGGGGAGGGGGGAATCCCTGCAGGGAGCAGTGATTGACAGTCAATGTTCACTGCAGGGAGACGATCGAGAAGTGAGCAGATCGTTGCGCGTTTCTGCTCACTTCCCAATCGATAGAGCCGACCTGTGACAGCTTCTTTGTCACAGATCGGCTCTAACTATGACAGGGATGGCCAAACTCCAGCCCTCCAGCTGTGGTAGAATAACAAATCCCATGAAACATCTCTCTCCGGGAGTCATGTCTGTGGCTGTGAGAATCTTGCAAAGACTCATGGGATTCGTAGTTCCACCACAGCTGGAGGGCCGCAGTTTGGCCATCCCTGAACTATGAGGATGGAGTGGAAATCACTCACCTCATACTTCTCCTTTAAGATGATCCACAACTCTATAATTGCAGAAACACAACGCAAGCAGCATTCAAAATGTGGCTTTTGTGCAGGTCTTTATGTAGTTTTTATACCAATAAATGCCAACAGTAAATGTGTAGTGTTGGCAAAGTAACCAGTAATGCTTTGTGGTAATCAGACAATTGGGAAGGGAGGGGGCAAAAAAAAAAAAATTAACTTGCATACATGGCTAATGCTCATTAGTATGCAAGGTTTATGTTGTGTATCAACCTTTCTATGTACTAATAGTTTTTAGCAAGAGAGTATAAAGTCGCTGCACAGGGGCAACCTAAGTTTTGCTCCAAACAGTTGTTTTCCTTATTACATAGGACTATGTAACGTTATTACATTATAATAAAAAGGCTTATGCATAAATGTCGGCTCCACATGCACACAATGTTGGCTGCACTTTGCAGAGACGCATGACAATGCATTTTGGAAATTTTCTAAAATTATGAAAACACTGCAAAAGAAATCCAATACAAGCCACGTGTATCCCACAATTCTGTGTGCACGGTTATCACATCCCAAACAGTTATACACCTACCATGATAACCATCTCACACATCACTTGTTGCCAATTCTTACAACGAACAAATACATAAAACACGCATTTGTCTAAAAACACATTGTTACTAGATTCTTTGTTTAAAAACTTTTATATTCCTGATATAATGCATTGTTTACATCTAGCGGCGGGCACTTTAGACCATGTTTATACATAATGATAAAAACTGATACCACCACACAAAAAATAGTAATAGAACAGTGTATCATTTTTTTTTTTTTGAGTACACCTTCCAAATCTAATGCAACTGGACCTGTGCATAAACCTTTAAAAACAATCAAACTTAAAAGGAGAACTATGGGGTCAGTGTTTTTCCCCATAGTTCTCCAAAGGGTAACGGGAGGACACAAACTAGCGTCCTCCCGTTACCCTAAGCTCAGTATACCGTGAGCTACAGCCTGCGGTATACTGAGACACCGCAGCCGGGACGGATCACGACTCTTGACGGGATCCGCCCAGCTGCGTGAGTGACAGCTGGCTCTGCCTATCTAGAGGCAGAGCCAGCTGTACCCGCCCCCTCCCCAGTCCGTTCCGCCAGTCAGCGCTGGCAGATCGGATCGGTGAGAGGGGAATGCAGCCGGCTCTCTGCCGTGACAGGATCGAGAGGGAGGTGAGGGAATCCGGTATGTGTTCCCTCACCTCCCGTTCTACTGAGCCGACCTGTGACAGTCTCATTGTCACAGGTCGGCTTAGAACTATGAGATGAGTGGAAATCACTCATGTCATAGTTCTCCTTTTAATTAAAAAAAAAGTCCTAATTAAATAGTGATAAGCTAAAATAATTGATTAAAAAAGGTATATATTGTATATTTATGTAATTTGGCTAATTTTCACAGTCTAAATTGGGACAATAGAAATAAAATGTAATCTCCACTTACCAGCATGTATATGTATTCTATTATATATAAAAGCACAATGCTATCATTAGAATACACTTGTACTAGCCATGTCGCATAGTCATGTTGTGTAGTTATTTTGAGTGCACTGAAACTGCACATACAATAATACTGGAGCTACAAATGATACTTTACAGTGCAGACTATACACAGTGGGGGGAATTAAAAAAAAGGGTCTTAACATGAGTGCAGCCAATCGGCTTTTTCATTTTCTCTTTCTAAGCGGTGTGAAGAAAATGATAGAAGACGATTGGTTGATATACTCAACGGCACCAGAGATAGAACTTGACCCGAGACACCTTTTGTTTTATAAATTCCCCCCACTATTCATGTACAATTAGGGATGCACAGATACTTTTCGAGTACCAGTGCTGCTGATACTTGACATTTTCACGAGAACTACCAGGGTTGCAGCTGGGACCGGGCTCTGGCACTCCACCACTGTCCTGAAATCATTAGTCTGTATTGTTTTAGAAAAACTGTCGCATGACAATAAACAAAAATGTATCAGTACTCGTACTAGCAAAACTGGTATCGGTGCATCTTTTTATTTATAAAAACAAAATCATACATTAAAACAGAGATGTACAAATCCTGGGAGCTCCGCATGCTCCTTACAAATGACCGCTGCCTCCTAACTTTTGAATGTTTTCTCTAGTGTAGTCTTGGAGCTCAAAGTATCTGTACTTGTACCGAGTACTATACTTGGTATCGGTGCAACCCTGTGTACAACCCATGTATCTAGTACATCTGCAGTTTAAAAATGATTATCACAATGCATGTGTTTAATCAATTTTTTTGGCTAAAGTGAAACAACTAGAAGCATCCTTTTAATGTTTCATTTTACCTTCAATAACTTTGTGGATGCAAAATGAAACTACGGAGTGTGAAGACAATCTAAAATGAAAACACACAGGGGGGAATTTATCAACACTGGAGCAGAAGAATCTGGAGCAGTCGCCTATGGCAACCAATCAGCGTCTCTCTTCAGTTTGTTCAGTTAAGGTTTGGAAATGAAAGGTGGAAGCTGATTGGTTGCCATGCACAGCTGCTCCAGATTTCATTTGCTCCAGTTTTGATAAATCCCTTTTATAATAATATTATTATTATTATTATTATTAGGCACTAGAACAGACCGTTCAATCCCAGCTTGTTTCCAAAAGTGAAATATCTATGTTTATTATACAGGTTTCTGAAGAATATAAAAGGGAAGTGGTGTTTGGGTATAGTACAGGTGTATGATCATCTAATTATAAACAGATAAAATGATTGATTTCAGGACATATTTACTGTGCGCTTAGGTTGTAAAGCAAAGCTATTTCTTAAATATAAGTCGTTTCTCCAGAAAATGTGATTTTGTACTGTATATGTGAACACCTTCCTTGATTCCTTGATTTAAGAGTCTATTTATAGAGCTTTTCACACAACTTTCTCCATGGATTCTCACATTATTTCCAAATAAAATCTAAATGCGAAAAATGGGAGAAAGTTGTGGGAAACTTGTGTGAAAACCTTTATAACTAGATAGACCCCTAAGTGTTCCCACCATTATTAAACTTGAACATTCTTAAAAGGGGTTCCGCATTGCGGGGAAAATAAAGAGCCTGAAAATCTAATGTGGTCAGAGCATTGCTCAGTTGTCAGAGGAGCTGCACTTGGCTATGCTTGTTTTTCAGCGGTTAAGAAGCAAGGCAGCACAACCCCTTCCTTGGAACATGACTGTTTCCAGATCTGAACATGTGTTCTACGAACATGTGTTCTACTACCCTGTGTACATAGTCTGATTTAGTCCACTGACGTTCATACCAGCGCTAATACTCTTGGAAGTAGCAGACATTCTGGCAAAAATCAACACTGCCAGATTGCTAGTCTAGGTTTGATCTTCATGGAAGTAGCTGTTCTTTCTTTTTTCCTAGCTTCAGAGCACTTGTGAATGTCTTAATTGTGTGGGACCCCCCCACTCCCGCCGTATACTTCCTTCCACTTTATTTTTAGAAAACTACTCCTAGAGACTAATTTTCGTTATTATACATATCAGATGGTCTTAGCTATTATAGATCTCATTGCTCCAAATGTAGCAGAAACCGATTTTGTCCTTTGCCACACCCAATACAAAAAACACATTTTCATCAATAATTTGTACTTTGCTTCCAGACTAGAATGTTATCTGTGCTAGCTTTCTCTGATATGTTAGATCGTTGCTTACATTAAAAAGGTACTTAGCAAAGTGACACATTTGGCTGCCTAATTCAGATGCAATAAAAGGAAAACTACCTAGAAAAACAATACTCTGAATGAATGAATACCTTTATTATCTCCGTACAGAGCCTGCAACGTATACATTGCACCTACACAATGATGGTGATCAAAGCCCATTGATGTTCTCTGTTCACATCAGTTCTCTGTCTGGTTTAAATATAAATGAATTTTTTTTAAATTATATATACACTAAATATAGTTCACTGTTGTATAGAAAAAATAGGATTTTTGTACTCACCGTAAAATCCTTTTCTCTCCGTTCATTGAAGGACACAGGGCAACAGATCGTAGATTCTGAATGGTAGGGACGTCACCAAGCAGTAACACACTGAGGGATGGGCAACAACAAAAAAGACCCCTCAAAGCGCCGCCTGCAACACTTTGCGCCCCAAACCAGCATCTGCCGATGCGAACACGTCCACCTTGTAAAATTTAACAAAGGTGTGAACAGAAGACCAAGTAGCGGCCTTACAAACCTGAGAAACAGAGGCCCTATGGCGGAAAGCCCAGGACGCTCCAACAGCCCTAGTAGAATGGGCAGTGACAGGAAATGGAGGCTCACGCCCCTTAATGGCGTGCTGGAGACTTGTCAGCAAGTGGGGGGTTGGGCCACCAGCAGGGGCCGCCCCTAGGCTGCCTTGTCTTTTTGTTATGTGCCTAGCGTCCTACTCCTGCAGGTGGCGATATTACCCTACCATTCAGGATCTACGATCTGTTGCCCTGTGTCCTTCAATGAACGGGAGAGAAAAAACCTGAAGCCTGTCTTTGTCAAACAAACTATACCTGTGTAGGCATTGTGACCCATTTCAGACAAACAACCTAACATGGAATATGTGGGTCACCATTTATTTGTGCGAGTCCAAATGTGTGATTAGTCACTGATCAGAGCAGTGTTAGGCATCATTGTCTGACTTGAATAAACCATTGTACAAATTAAATTTGCCAGCCACAAAAAAGTCTTACACTGCAGGAACAGTCAAAAATGATTAAACTTCAGGCAGATAAGAAATTAGTTCAGCTCTGTATTCATTAATATGACATTAAATGAACTATTTGAATGCAACTAGTTTACCTGGATTTGACTTGGTGTCATTCTCTTGCAATCTCCTGTACAGTAGAGCTTAGATTGGGAGATGGAGAAGCAAAACAAAAAAACAGTTAGTTGTGCTGCAGTGTTCATGTGCCAACAGTATACCAATAGGAGAAAGCAGTGACAAATTGATGAGCTCATCAGTCTGCTTCTTCTCCTTTTACAATCATTGGCTCGGGGACTTGACAATCACAGCAGAGAAAAATTAGCCAGGGGTCTAGCACAGATGTATAAGTCTCCGAACTGGGAGGACAGAAATATAAATACTTTGCCATGTAAAATCACCCAATTGTATGTATTACAGCTGTGTATGGCACCTGTGCGCCTGGAGTGCAGCTTTAATCTATATGCAGTGCATGTACTGCTCTTGTAGCAATAAAGAGCAGCAGTACCATACATTACAGAGGCGTATGGGATGGTCATGTATGACAACACATACTATCATGCACTTTTACTATACAAGACCTTTCCCCTTAGGTTTATTGCAAACTTGAACAAAAACAGAAAAACCTTGGTGTGTGGCAGTGCGTAAGAGAATGCATACAAAGGCCATGTCATCATTTGTGCTGTGCAGCCCACTATAGAGCAAAGCTGGATAATAGTGACCTCTGGTGGTCAGAAACAGGTTTTGTAAGCTTTAGCACAGTTATAAACTAGCTAAATGACCCACTGAAGTCTCATGCGTTTTACCTCTTTATAATCCTGTACTGTCTTACGAGTTTTTTTTTTTTAGTTTTTTTTACATGGAATACCTTATAGGACTGGAAAAGCCTGTCCTCCCCCTCCACGGCTGGACATACAAGCACTAATACAAATCAACCCTTCTAGCAGAGTGTGGAGGGTTTACAACGGGGCTTAAAACTCTTCACTCGGGTGCCACTCAGCAAAGTTTTCTCTCTCATGGGGGCGGCTTGACAAATTTCATACTTCAAAATAAAATTTTACTATATCCGGTATGGTACTACAGACACTAATATACTCACAATAAGGCCCCATTCATATCTCTAAGTTTAGGGGTAATTAGGGATTCCCGAGTCAGGAATTAGAATTTTCCTGCAGTAGGAATCCGTAATCTGCTGTTTATATGCAGCAGCGGTCACCCATTCAAGTTAATGATCAGGTGACAACAGCTGCATGTAAACGCCTGCTAGTACAACCCCATTCCCTCTCCCCCCCAGCACACCCACATAAATAAAATAAAGAGCCCCCTCTTCTGCTTACCTTTTTGTAGGGAAGAGGCACGATCTCTGGTGATCCAGCGGTTGATTAGTAAGGTGCAATTTGTTGATGTGTTTATTTATGTATATAGATATACTATCATTTTGAGAATATGGTGTAAGTGATCACGGTCACATGATTTCAGCACGGCAGAGATATATAGACACTTTATGAAGATATCACTTTGAGAATCTTTTTTAGTGCTTGCAGCTTTTTGATATATAGGTGCAAGATGATTGCAAATTTTTTCACAAGGTAAAAACCTGGACCTTGAAGTGCAGGGAACCATACACTGAACCAGATCCAATTGCAGGAGGGAGAGGATACATCCAATGGAGAAAAGTCCCAGGGTGGAAGTCCCGACTTCCAAATTACAGTATGCATCCATATCCAGTGAAAAGACCAAAGAAGCCTTCCTCACGGGAAACATGGGAAAAACAGATTCAGAGATGCCTCTGTAAAAAAAATGTTAAAGTCAGGGCTTCCACAGCTATGTTGATAAAGCCATTAACTGTGAAGTAAGATGGGAATTCAATTGTCCGTTGAGTGTCTACCAGGTCAGCATACCACAGCCAACTGGGCCAGTCCAGAGCAATGAGAATTACAGAAAGGCAAAGCAGACTAGAAAAATGTCAGGGAAGGAAGGGTCTAGATGAGGGTCTACTGATCCTATGGAGCCACCAGATCATCCCTATACCTGGTGACAAATCTATCCAGTTTGTTGGTAAACCTGGAAGCCAGTAGGTCTACATCCTGCATCCCCAACCTGCGACACAGGTCCTGGAACGTCTCCAAATGTAGGGACCACCGTCCATGCCCAGGCTGTGATGGCTGAGAAAGCCCGTCTGCCTACGTCTGACATATGACAGAATGAGCTGGAACATGAAGTTCAGCCCAAAATAGTATTGCCACGGTTAGACTTCTGATGACCCTGCAGCACGATGGCCCAACACTGAAGAGACAGCCATTTAACCCAAAGTTACACAATGTTGACCGGCAGACTTTTTTCAACAGAATGCATAGGACTACTCCCCAGCTTGACAGGCTGCCATCCACTGTGAGGATCTTCCCAAGGATGGGAAGGTAGGAATTTCCCAATTCCAGAGACAACTTACTGGATGGAGTAGGCTATCTAAGCCACCAGGCCAGGGATAACCTGATCCTTGTGTACCACACAAATATGTCTGCCCAGGGACCTGACAGACTTGTACAACTCAATGTTCTGTGCTCTTGGGACAAGTCTGGAGTGAAAACTGGATAAATACTGTAGACCTACCCTGACAGAAGCGACCATCAGGCCCAGGACTCGCAGGCAAAATTTTGGCCGACTTCTGTGCTGGAGAGTTTAAATGCGAGACCGGAGAGTTTAAATGCGAGACCGGAGAGTCTGAAGTTTCTCCCGTGGATGAAACACTCAGTCTAGTCCTGGACACAGCTCAGATACTCCAAATAATGAGTCTGTTCCAGTGACAATGTCAGGAAGTTCAGGATCAAGATCAAATTCTGAACAGTCAAAGCCACCTTGTCTGACAGAGCTCGGGCTGACTAATATCAACAGGAGACGCTCCACAATGAGGATGCCACAAATGCACAGCAGGACAAATACTATGGCTAGCAACTTGGCGAGCACCCTAGGTGCAGATGAGAAGTTGAAAGGGCGGGGGCACAAACTGATAACTTAGGGACCCCACAACACCAGATTCAGTTGAGTCACTGGGGAAAAGGCAGGAGGAACTACACAGGAGACGGCCAGCACAAAGGTCTTAAAGACTGAGAGGGCAACAATCTCTAAAAACAGAATAGGAAGGGCAGAAACAGGACTGACTTGTCGCACAACAATATTGGTCTGGAGTGAAATTGGGGGAAGAGAACTGCCTTGAAGGTTACCATCAGTCCCAAGACTCTAAGGCAGAAGCAGAGAGTCAGCTTCTGGACTGATGTGCAAACCTGAGACCAGAGAATCTGAAGTTTCTCTTGTGGAAGGAAAACTGGCTTGACAGGTGCTCAGTACCAGACCCAGATACTTCAAACAATGAGTCGGTTCCACTTACAATTGTTGAAGGCTCAGGAATCGGCCACTATTACTTCTGCAATAGTTACAGTTAGAGATGTGTTGTCTAACAGAACCCTTGCCGACTGTTCCTTCAATAAGAGATGTCTTTCAAAGGCCATGCAGATCAAACGCTTTTTGTATAAAGGTTCTGCAGTCCAGCACCTTAGCCAAGGTTCCCTACACATCAGGCACATGGGAAAGAGGGCAGGAGCCCTCTAGCAAACAGTCACAGCTAAAATTTTACACTACAGCCATCTGTTGCACATGTTCAATGAGAAAGGGATCAATGCCGCAGTGGCTAGATCTGTTTTAAGGGATTTAAAAAACTGTCAGATGGTTTGACAAAGTAAAAATTGGAGCCAGGACTGGGTGTAGAGCAGGCCCTGCCAATGAGAACAGAGCTCTGGAAAGGTCTTCCAACTGCTTTTTGGTTGGATCCTTAAAGACAGATGCATCCTCCACCGGTATGGTAAGAACAGTGTTAGACCTTGCAACACATGGCCTGACCCAAGACTAGAAATGGTACCAGAAGAAACAGCAGGCTGATCCTCCAGCTTCAGAGTGGTGTGCACTGCATCAGCATCTGCAGTAAAACCCCATAAACCTTTGCGGTGCCATTAGACTGATCTGTCATACACAGGGTGCAGGATTTAGACCATACATTTAGGGACAGTGCTGCTGATCTCCTCTCATCTCCGGCTACCCCTACACATACCAGCAATCAGTTCATGCCAAAGGAAGTCTCCCATCGCTAATAACTTATTTGTGGCTCTCTTCACTAGATCATGTGACATGTAGAAACCACAAATAAAGTTACTTGTGACCGGGGACCTCCTGTGCAAGTAGATGATTGCCGCCATCTTCAAAGAACGCTACAGATTAGAGGAGACCAGCAGTACTGACAGTAAATGCCAGAACCCAAAAGGGGTAGTCTTTGGGGTAACTGGAAGTAGTGTCAATACCTGGCACATGTACAACAGCGTCAAGATGGTAATAAATACACATGGCAGTACCCTTGACATATAATTGTGGACCAGCATCACCCACAACAGCTATACCCAGCAGGAAGCACATCCAGAGTGGTCCCTGAATCAGGTACGTTTCTGTTGCAGTGGGCAATTACCCAATTTCTAGCCTAGTCAGCATGCAGCTCTTGCAGCTCTGTACCCCCGGCTTCTGCTGTGGCTTACACTGTGACTGTAATTTCTGGCCTGGCAGCTCACACCAGATGCAGTCCTTTTGGCCAGCAGCAGAGGTAAGGTGGGGGCGGTTCACACTGTGCTTTCACCACCACAGCTGATCCCCCAATCCTTCTTCCCCACAGCACATATGCACACCAACCTCAACTCTCAATCTGCACCTGCCCCCCCAACCTAAGCAGCAACCCAACACTTTTCCATCCCGCTCTCACCACCTCTCCGACTTTACTTGCACCAGCATCTGCATTCGCTGTCACTGCTCTGAGTTGAGCGCCTGCTGCAACTGTTCTAATGCACAATTCTGTGGTCTCCACCACTGCAGTGACATGCCCTTCCACAATCAGGCTGGTCAATGAACTGACACACACACACACACACACACACACACACACACCAAATCCCTTCCATATTTTCAGTGGAAAAACATATCTGGCATAGAAAGATTTTGGGAGAAAGTAATAATTTTCCACCACCAATGTTTATTTCTGTTAAAGTAAATCTGTACAACTATACACATATATGACTAAGACCAACACAGATAAAGATGGATTTTCAGCGAACTGAGGTATAGCATAAAAAGAGGAACACAGAGTGGGGGGAAAAAGGCAAAAAGTAAAAAACAAAAAAGGCTTTATAGGTAGATATACTGTGCATTTTAGATCATAGTGGTATTAAAACTCTAAGCTGTATATATTAATATATATGATAAAATATATATTA
>NW_017308110.1:83815-100596 GCF_000935625.1 Nanorana parkeri | reverse complement strand
AAATATATAAAAACATATAAAACAAGACCAGCATTTTGTCAAAAAGTAACAACATTTATACATAGGTAATACATATATATATATATATATTTTAGGCAATATAGAATTGTGTAAAGAAAATAAAAGACAGGTCTGCAATGGCTTTTACACCATGCAAATACTGTTCTTTAATATGCCTTCCCCCGTAAGTTCAACAAAGCCATTCCACTGCTCATGACTAAAGTGAAGCACCTGCTGCTGCTTCTACTTATTTTGCCCCCCTTACCTGTGCATTCAGCGGCCTAGAGTAAAGAAAAATACCTGGTACTTCCAGGTATGAGGAGCACCTGACTATCTCCCCTTCCTCTCACACAACAGTGATGGTGATTGGCTGTTAAGGAATCCAACTCTCTCACATGGGGAGTCATCAGCCCTGTGTCAGCACCAAATCATGGTCTGCAACTTATTCAGGGATACATTCTTTACTCCCGATGGATACATGGAACAGCGGGGAGCGAAGAAAAGGAGAGTAGAAGCTGCTGCTAGGGAAGCCATTAAAATGTACCTGTTGCTTTGCCCGTCTTGGGAGAAGCACCAGTTCGCTTTAACCCATGTGCTACTTACAGCTGCAAGTGACACATAGCAAATGAAGATAAAACCACAGGCAGTCCAGTTTTTAGGTAAGAATTAGCAGCTAAATCAATTATTATGTACAGTTACTAGCAACTGAATCAACCGTTTCATTTTAACCTTTGGCAAGATTACTTACAAACTTCGACGACCATTAATTAACCCAAAACTATTTAAAATATTTGTAATGCATAAAAATAAAGATTTTGGCTTTATTCCCTTATCTGCCAGTAGAGGGGTTACAATTCAGTGATCTGAAGTGCATTACACCCCTAAGTACCGAGCAGACCAGGGATTAACATATCCCCAGTATTACCACCCCCAATCTTCATATATACATATATATTCTCTTATTTTGCTGTGGAAGCTCAGGCACTGCTATACTGCTTTGCAGAGAGTCATGTCTATTGTTTGTGGCCATGTGTCTTTCCAGGAAAAAAATAAAAAGTACATTTTGACTCTTCCACTTCATGACCACAATAAAAAAAAAAAATCTTCTGTGACTTGCTTGTTAGGTAAGCCTATGAATGATCTGGAGGAAGAACAGTGGATTTTCCCCACAGGTCTTCACCGAATACAGATTTGGTGAGTACTGCAGCTTTCATGTCCATCATTGGTCCTTTTTCCATATATCTCATAGAACATTTATGGCAAAGTGTGTCTGAATCTTTAGGCCAGTCTCTGATAGGTTAGTTGCTGCTTTAGAGTTCTATTTCAAAAGTCTTCTGGAGTTCGCTGGAGAAAGGGTTTGTTGGTGATGGGTTTCCACGAGACTTTGATTTGCTTTCTAAAGCAGCCCACTGGGCTTCGAATGGGTCAATGGCTGCGGATGATGGTGGCCCTTGCTTAGCACCCAAATCCCAGCCACTGTTTTCTACTCCGTTGAATGCCACTGAACCATTTTGCTGCTTGACAGCTGGCTTGAAAAAGGGACTGCTAGTGGTGCTGTTTGTCTCATACGTGGGGAAAGTCTGTTGCTTGACCAGACCCGGTGAAGGCTTCTGCTGAAATACAGGTGGGTGACCTGCAGCTCCAAATACATTAGCAACCATTTGTGAAGGTGTGATGCCGACAACGGGAACACTGGAAGCTGCGTAGCTCATTCCATTAGCCACAGTGTATGGTTGCTGCACAGGCATGAAGGTAGGTGGTAAAGAGGGAACTATGGCAACTTGCACTGTAGGTGGAGGTATAAATGCATTTGATGGGTAAGACTGAGTTGGATTTGGTGCAGCAGCAACAACAGGTTGCAGTAAAGGTTGAGGCTGGAGCACAGGGGCAGGAACAGGAAGAGGGACAGAGACAGGCACAGGGGACTGGCGTTGCTGAGCTTTGACCGTTTTAGACACCTCCTCAAGCCAGCGGTCAGCTTCTGAAGGAGTTCGCTTGTGATTCGACTGGACCAAGGCTGGACTAGATGTGAACTCGGGTCCTGCAAAAGAGTATATAAAAAAATTAGATGCTTTAAAACAAGAAAATAAGTTCCAAAAGGCCAGATGTTGTCAAACATTCGACAGATTATTATTTAACTATAAATAAAATATATAATTCTTTAGTTTACTTAGACATTTGCTGTGCAACCACTAAAGTTCTTTTACATTTTCTAGAGGCAAGTGAGCAATGCAAAATCCCTTCCAATAGCAGCTCTCCTGACTACTGGCTCCCACAATCTTACTTCCTGGGTTTACATACTTTTTCAACATCATATTAAAAAAAAAAAAAAAACCAATTCTGATAGGCCCCATTACAATTTAAAGGTGGTGAATGGATAATAATCATAAATATAAATAATAACATCAACAACAATACCTGAAGCAGAAGGGAAAGGTTATTGGGAAGTTTATCCTTGGAGGTGCTTAAATACAGATTGGAAAGAACCACCAATTTTAAACACATTTGAAGCCCATACATATTTCTGCAGTCCGTGCCACGACGCCTGAAATCCGAGCGATTCTGAATGGGCAAAGCTTTAAAAGGATTATTAAACCCTCAGGTTTTTTTGCATATATCTACTGCTAGCAAGCAGGCGATATATGCAGAAAAACTTTAAACCTGTTTGAAAGGGTCTTTTTTTTAAACTTACCTGTGTCTTTGCCGCGCGCTCCCGTCCGAAAATCTGAAAAATCCCGGGCGGCCGCAAAGCATCTTGGGGCGAGCGCATGCGCAGTTCAAATTTTCGGCCGGGAGACGGAGAGACACAAGTATATGGATGCGTGCACCCGCATGCAGACACCGTGGGACAGGAAGTGCCAGCAAGCACAGAGGAGTCGGCGCTGGATCAGAGACCCGCCGCAGCGCTGGAGAGAAGGCTGAAAAGGACAGGAAAGACGAAGATCGGATTAAGAGACAACATTTAAAGGTAAAAGTGCCGACATTAACTTTGGGGGAAGGGGAAAAAAAGTATGCTTTAATTTCACTTTAAACACTCCATGGGCAAAGTTTGCCTGCCCCATACGTATATACATTCTAATTAGACACTGAGGCAACCCATCATAATGATGGGCCAACAGGACTGTCTGGAAGGCAGGAGGGAGCCGGCAAGCATTACTACCATCCGGAAGTATGACGTTTTGTCTCATCAGAATGGTCAAGGATACGGGTGCAGTCACAGGGCTACAAGCTGCTTAAGGTATGTGCAGGCAATTCATGGAGCACTTTTTCTTTTAATGAAAATTATCCTGTTAAAAGTATAGTGAATTTACACCATATTGTTTTTCAAACTTTTGTAAAAGAACAGAAACACAACTTAATTATGAAAGCTGTTAACTAAATGAAGATGAAACAAGAGAATTGTTTTTGCGTTCTTCAGCCTTTGCCCGCCACCTGGTTTGGTTTGACTCCAAGGAAACTCTTGAACTTCTCCATTATCACTGACTTTTGCAGGCAGATATCGTTTTTTTTTTTTTCATTAAAACACATGTTAAAGCAAGGAAAAAAAAAAATATACACAAAAAAAAAAAAAAGACAAGATAAGAACTTGGTGGGCTCTTTGAAGTGTGCAGAGTTCATAGGACAGCTTTGTATTTCTGACAAGATCAACATTTAATTTTAACCTACCAAACAGATATGAAAAAAATGCTTCCGATTGTATATATAAAAGACTAAAAATGAGTAAATAAAAGAAGTTAATTGTTAAAGGTTTACATAGATTTTTAACCTTTGTGCAGCCAGAGCCATTTTTTCCAAAAATGCACATTTGTTTAGTCTGGAAATCTGGAAGTCTGGGAAATAAGGACTGTAGCCAATAATGGTTGAGGAGCCGAACCAGTTAGCAAAGAAATGGTACAAGAAACATTCTCCAATTTTTAAACAAAATTCTCCAGAAAAGGATACGGAGCCTTAAAGTCTCTGGGAACCAGAAACCGCTTATCCAGAATTTTCCAATCCTTATATAAAAACCAAAATCAAAAATAGGATGAAGAGGAAAAACCTCGCAGACACGCTTAGGTTCATATGGGTCTAGACTAGAAATCACAGAAGTAGAAATAACAGCAGAATCCTCTCATTTTAAAGCGGAATGCACAGCCCCAATTAGGAAGGCAACCATTTCTTTCTGCTGCTGAGTGAATGCATAGTGTTTATGACAAGCATATATTAAGTATATTGTATACATGAGCTGAATCTATGTGCTATGTTCCTAAACCAAGGAAGGAAAGAGTGTGCGCCGCAGGCACCTAGATAAGTGTCACCAATGTCTGTCCCCTGTATATCTTTCACTTCGGACTGCCACTCTTTTCTGAGTGAAAACTACATCAGTATTCAGGGAAAAAGGAGAGAAATAAAAGTAACAGTTGGTGCATGCTGCTAATGAGACAACGGATGGTGTCCTGGGGTATCTCCTCCCAGATCTGGACCAGGGCATCACTTAGCTCCTGAACAGACTGAGGTGCAACCTGGGGGCGTCGGATGGACCGAGACAATGTTCCAGAGGTGTTCTATTGGATTCAGGTCAGGCGAGCATGGGGGCCATTCAATGGTATCAATTCCTTCAACCTCAGGGAACTGGCTGCATACTCTCGCCACGAGGCCGTGCATTGTCGTGCACCAGGAGGAGCCCAGGACCCACTGCACCAGCGTAGGGTCTGACGATGGGTCCAAGGATTTCATCCTGATACCTAATGGCAGTCAGGGTGCCATTGTCTAGCCTGTAGAGGTCTGTGCGTCCCTCCATGGATATGCCTCCCCAGACCATCACTGACCCACCACCAAACTGGTCATGCTGAACGATGTTACAGGCAGCATAACGTTCTCCACGGCTTCTCCAGACCCTTTCACGTCTGTCACATGTGCTCAGGGTGAACCTGCTCATGAAAAGCACAGGGAGCCAGTAGCGGACCTGCCAATTCTGGTGTTCAATGGTAAATGTCAATCGACCTCCACGGTGCTGGGCAGTGAGCACAGGGCCCATGAAGTCTGTTTCTGATTGTTTGGTCAGAGACATTCACACCAGTGGCCTGCTGGAGTTCATTTTGTGTCCTGGAATCTCCTCCATGCTCTTCAGACTGTGCTGGGAGACACAGCCAACTTTCTGGCAATGGCATGTATGGATGTGCCATCCTGGAGGAGTTGGCATGCCTGTGCAACCTCTATAGGGTCCAGGTATCGCCTCATGCTACCAGTAGTGACACTGACTTTAGCCAAATGCAAAACTAGTGAAAAACAGTCAGAAAAGAGGAGTAGGGGAAAAAAATGTCAGTGGCTTCCACCTGTAAAACCATTCCTGTTTTAGAGGTTGTCTCATTGTTGCCCATCTAGTGCACCCGTTGTTAATTTCATTAACACCAAAGCAGCTGAAACTGATTAACAACCCCCTCTGCTACTTAACTGACCTGACCAATATCCCAGGAGTTTCATTGACTTGATGCTATACTCCGATTAAAAAAGTGCTCCTTTAAAAATGGCAGCAAAAGGGTTTTAGGAATATTTTAACTGCAACTAGCGTATTACATAACATTTTACTTTGTGCCAATCTCTTGCAATCCCCCAAAAAGCGGCACTCTGATTGGTAAAGGGAAAGGCAGAACTGGGAGCAAATCTGATAAGCTGCATGCAAAATAGGTTGACAAGGAACATGCTGATAGGATGAAGAAGCAGATGAGCAGAGGGTTTACTTCATCAGTCTGTTGCTGTACTTTCTCTATGCAGTCAGCGGGCTGGGAGTGGAGAGAGGCCATTAAAGTTTTCCTCAACTTTAAGTGGTGTCAACCACCTAGCTATGTTGGCTGGCAGGGATGTGAAAATCTCAGGACTGGATAACCAAAAATTCAAATCCTTTGGTAAGAAAAAACGGCCGCCTAAAATGTATTGTATGTGTGTTTAGTTGTGTGCCTATAATTAAGCTTTCGTTACTAGAAACGTCCTCTGATGCTGTCAACCAAACGCAGCTGTTTTCATGGGTTGCACGATATCTGTCAAAGAACCATATTCAGGCAAAGCCAGTTCCAACCCTTTTGACAGACAGTAAATATCCCACTGCTGCAACTGTGATTTGCCACAATTTAAACTTCAAAGAAGACTTCTTTATGGTGGATTAAACAAGTCCCAAATTCAGTTATGTGATGCGGAAGTTTCAAAGTTAAAAAATAATTGACTGAGCTGAATCCCCCTTCATTTGTGTCCCACATGCACCCTCCCAAATGCAGCAGCTCACAGTGGGAGGGTTTCATCAACAGAGGCAGTGCCGTCAATCCAGAAAGCAGTAGGCAGGACTAGGTGTGGCCAGATGCTGAATGACAAGCTACAGGCTTATTAATCAGTGAAAATACATTTCCCCTTATGAATGTGACCTAATAAGGGGAAATAGAGCCTGGCAACGCTGACAAGCAATATGACAACAGCTGTTTAGCAAGGCAGAAGGTAGAGATGAGCTGCAGATTACGTTTTGGTTCCCATATTAACTAACCATACACTTGCAAATGCAAGGAATAGTATAATGGACATATTCAAGTTTTACTACATTACAAAAAATGTTGCTCTAGAATGACACATTGATTGCTTGTCCACTGCAGAGAAAAGCAGCACTGGTGGCAACGGGATGTCACTTTTGTATCACCTGGCACCTTAGCTATATTGCTGGTGAATTAAACACAGCCTTACTTTTATCTGTATGGAACAAAAGGCAATTCTTAACAACTGAACTCTGATCTGCTGAACACGTGTGCACTTTTATTGCAGTTGACTAATAATGTACACCTGTATTTATAAACTAATATGGTGTGACCATTACATCACTGTAGGCAAAGTTTTTTTTTTTGTTTAACTATAATCAATGACATGCCAGTGTCAAGCTTTGCATGAGCCACTATCATAAAAGCACATTGTAATCTTGATCGTATGGATTAAACAATGGCATGAAATTGTAGACGTTACAGAATTTCCAGCCTTATTGATTAACTGCTAAAATGGTTCAGGAGTATATTGTAAACAAGTAAATTAGAAGGACCCTTCAATGACCCTTCTTAAAATTCTCATCTTTGCTCTGATACAGGTCTCTGGCATTCCCAGCATAGTAGTGGGGCACACATCTACTGGCTACTGAAGCTCTCACAATCCACTGTATAATTCTGTGGGTAGCAGTAGACTAAAGCTCAGAGCAAAGCCCAGGATTTCAGGAATCACCATGAAGCCTGCTTTGTTGGGTTCCTGTTTTATAGGTTTTGGCTATTACATGTTCACTTTGCCCCACAGACATTTAAATTAGAGGTGCACCGAACTGGAAATTTTAAAACCGAAACAAAAAAAAATTGTCAGGCCGAAACCGAAAATGTTTTTTATTTTAATTTTTAAAAATGTTTTATTTTATAAACTTTTAATTTTTTTCAATATTTATTTTGTATTAATTTTTTATTAAATATTTTTATTTTTTATATTACTTTTAGGGGCTTCAGGGAAATAATAATAGGGATTTAAAACAGACCCCTGATATTTCCCTTTTAAAATAAAAAAAAAAAGAGATTGAGGACACAAAGTCCTCAATCTCTTTTCTGTATCCTGTTACAAATGAACAGGAATGCTCTGTGTGTTCCTGTTCATTCATAGCATGAGAACATAGTATGTTTACTATAGCTACAACTATGAATGAACAGGAGGTGATGTAGATCACTTCCCATTCATAATTGAGGATATAGTACACATACCATGTCCTCAATTATCTACAAACACTCAGCGATCACTGAGTGTTTGTACCTTGCTCTCTCTGACACGCTGTCACAGGAGGCAGATCGAGCGGTGTAGGGAGGAGAGCCCAGCCTTCTGTGACAGTGCGGCCTGTATCCGCCCCCCACACTGCTCTGTCGGACTATGATAGGAGGTGCTCTCCTCCCGCAGCACTCGGCCGGCTGTCACACTTCCTCTCCTCCCCGCTGGGACACAAAGCAGCGCCGAGCGGGGAGGAAAGAAACCAGGGATGCGCCGATGTATCAGCAGGAAAATGGCACTTTTGGCATTACGCCAAAAGTGGCATTTTCGGCCGATATGTTTCAGCGGCTGATATATCGGTGCATATCTAATTTAAATGGCATTTTTTTTTTCACCCAAGGCTCATCTCCAAAGCTCTATGGAAGATAAAAATTACTAATGTACAGAAATCATTTCTAAGAATGATCAATCATAGTAAAACATGGATAACTCCAACCTAATAAATGAATACGTTTAATTTAGTCTTACCTACTACTGTGGCTACAGGTGCTGCTCCTGTGCTAGTAACTTGTAAGGCAGCAGCTGTAGGGGCATGTGCCCATGGATTAGTCTCCCGAACTGGTGCTGTTGTGGGGGCCACAGTGACTGGTGCAGGTTTAGGGGCAGGCAGCGTGAATGCAGAAGTGGTGCCATTTACTAAAAATGACAACAAGCAAGCATGTTAATTTCAGCTGGGTCATGCACATAAAGTTAGGAAAACTGTAGCAACAGAACACAGCAAGTTGGATGAGTTTAGCAGAGAGACCCTAAAATATTAAAGTACAGTTCTCTCAAACAAAGACAAATGAAAGACATGGATTAAAAATAAAAAGATTAAACTAAGCTGTAAGAATGGTGGGGTTAAATGGAGAACTATGGCCATTTTTTGCCATGGTTCTCTTTAGGGTAACAGGACCCAAAACTCAGCATACAGCAGGCTATTGCCCACTATACGCATGCAGCCGGGACGGATCCTGACAATATTGTCGGGATCCATCCCGTTGTGTGATTGCCCACCCCGTCCACTGTCCAGCCTTCCAGTCAGTGCTGGAGGAAAGGAGAAGGGGGAATACCTGCAGGGAGCAGTGCCTGACAGTCACCACCCTCTGCAGGGAGAAGATCGGGAAATGAGCGATCAGCGGTATGTGATTGCACAGTTTACGATCAATAGAGCCAACGTGTTGCAATGGAGTATCTTCCTGTCATGTACTGTCCCTTTGCTAAGAAATGACTGTAAGCAAGTTAGTTTATTGTGCAGCACCGTACACGGGGTTAGTAAACATGGACATCAGTTTTAGGGGCAAATGAAAGACAGCACATTTTTAAAATAGCTTGCATTTGAGAAGCCTTTATGACCCAATTGAATTGTGTTCATTATGCATTAACAGTGCATTACCATTGACTTGAGTACTAGATAATGGCAACAGTGGTGCTAAGCATAAGTGAACATTGTTTGATATGAGCCAATTCAAAATTCAAACAAAAAAATGGCACACAAGCATTTGTTCTGCATCCAATGACTACTACAGAAAACCACATATAACAAGAAGAGCCCAGGGATTGACTGCCAATACTATTCAAAGATATATCTTACTGCAAAGTTTGTTAGAGCGATTTGCAATGCATGTTAATGCAAAAGACTTCAACCACAGAGCTTATAAGCCACTTTATTGAAAGCGGAACTGCAGGCACCATTATGTTTATGTAATCTATATTTTATATAAATTTATTGTTTAGATATAGGTTATGTGTATCATCTACTGACTTCAGCAGTGTACCTTTTATCATCCCTTTTCATGTGTGTTAGTACCGCTTGTGGACACCAGCACCACAGCTATGACTGACACCAGTGCTGGTGTCTTTGTTCACCCCTTAGTAGGCTGCTCCCATTCGGAAAACACGCAGCTGCAGTGTAATCACAGCCTGCTTTTGTGAATAGGCAAAGAGCACATGTACACCGTATGGCCTCCTTCTGAGAGACTTTTTCATAAGTATTTAAAAGCTCTATCACTACCTGTGTAGTGTAAATAATAGTACAACAGGATCACTGCTCTTTTAGCTAATGGTATCGCCACTCTAGACTTCGTACAATGGTGTCCCTGTTCTATTACACTAATAATAACACTGGTCTACACATTTTGGGAAATGATCGACCTCTGAGATAAAATGTATCAATTCTTACATATTTTGATTGGATGAATTAGAAAAAAAGTCATAAAAAGGTGCTGGTTGGTTGGCTAAAGTTTTAAAGATATTTCACAATAAAGATTTATACACAGGCGCGTATATTTGCCTACAAGGGAGGGAGGTGTCTGATGATCATGATGCCTCGTAACTTCGCCAAAGTACGGTAGAACAATGAAAATGGTACCACATGGATGTATAAAATGTATCGTCACTTTGAGACTAAAGATTATTACCCAACTGTAATTTATTATTCTTTTATTGCAAGGTACATTTGTCTTGGTCAGATCTACACATCATACAGTTACATCTGCTGGCTTTGCCTAACATTTCCAAGGAACTGTTGTTATTGGTATCAATAAAAAAATACATTTATAATGATTGGTGTGGCACCATTTTCATTGCTATATCCCATTTTGCAGATAAGTTAGGAGCATAAATCGCACATTCCCCTCGTAATTCTGAATTATTTTGATTCTTGAAAACTGGAGCCAATTAATACTCAGGACGTAGTTTTCCTTTATTAAAGACCCAATTCTGGTAAAATGTAGCTACTTTCATTTCCGAGGCTTTCTTCTTGTAGACCAGTGTAATACTACTTTCTATCAGCTTAAAGGGATCACAGCTTTAGCTAGTTAAAAATCTATGTTAATTTAAAAAAAAGCTAGAATACAAGGCAGTAAACCTGTAAAATAGAATATACATTAGCCAACAATAGAAACAAAACTGCAAACCATCCAGTACAAACCTTCGAATGGTGGAGACTGTGGAGTGGTTGGTTTGGTCATAGGAGCTGATGTGAATGGGTCTTCTGTTGGACCGCTGAATGTATTGGTTATCTGGGAACACAAGGCGCTGATGCTGTCAGCCTCTCCTTCCATTTCAGCAACTAGAAAGAAATATCACAAAATTGACATTCAAACTATAAGAATGGTTAAGTAGCCCTATGTCTTATAGGTTTTGTAATTTAATTGATTGGGAAATCCCGCGATCGTACGATAAATCGCACAGTGTACGGAAGGCGTGCAACCGTTTCTACTGTACGGTCGCACGTCATCCTTCGCCAAAACCCGCCGACAATCGTACGATTCTCGGCGGGTTAGTGGCCTGCTTGTGCGACAACAGCCGAACGGGCCGGTGTGCGCACGCGCACACTGCCTGTTTGCAGTCATCGGAAGCCACCCCTCATTGCAGTCATCGGAAGCCTGAGGGGCGGGCTTGCGATGATCGCAAGTACGATCTGCCTGTCCAAGATGGGCAGATTGTACATTTTTTTAATCCCTTTACAACCCTCGCAAGACAAACAATATAAGTGTTTCTCCCATCCACCCCATTTAAAACCCTTTGGTTTTCCCAGCATCCATTTGGGGATCCCTCTCTCGTTCTCGCTTCCCCAAGGATCTGCCATTTTTAATGCTCTCCATTACAGAGGAGCTGGGGTGTTAATGTTTACCATAATTACCCTTGCCTGCAGTCTGCTGGCAGATCTCTAGTACCAGTCGTACTAAACTGTCCGTCCTAAAAAAGGGTTAACGATCACCAAGGATGCATATTTATTTTTTGTTAATGTCCCTATTTTTGTCCTTTACCTTCATACTGCCATTTATTCTAAGAAATAGACGCTTGCCTATTGTGTCTTATGTATAAACCTGCCCCAATCGAAAAAGCTGAACAGCATTTAAACCAATGTTTAAGTATGCTGTGTTAAAGGGAAAAACACATATAGTGAGAGTTCCATAATTTTGACAGCAAAAGTGGAAATACACTTTAAATAAATACAAGGTGCACACATGCCATCGGAGTTTCAAAGCATGCAGAGGACAATAGCTTTTTCCCCATTGCTCTCTAAATTAATATCTATATGGCCCATCTAAAGTGTGACAGTTGGGGTGTCCCATTAAAGTGACACTAAACTCAGGAGTTAAACCTTAAAAAAACATTCAAGTACCTGAACTATTAACAAAAATGTATCTTGTGTATCCCTGAGCTGTAGATCATCAAATCATCTCTGAAATCATGCTGCCAGTGTCCTTCCTTCTTCAGGGTGGCTGCTTTTGTTCCCCCTGTGTGTTTTGCAAAGTAGTCACTGCTCCAAGCTCACTCCTGTGATGGACTACAATGTAAATATACTGTAAATATAAATTAGTAAACTAAACATGAGACTATAGTCCATCACTGTAGCGAGCTTGGAGCGGTGACTACTTTACAGCACACACAGGGACCATGGGGAACAAAAGTAGCCACCCTCCAGAAGGAAGGACATTGTCAGCACCAATTCAGAGATGATTGGAGGATCTACAGCCGAGTGATACACAAATAAGATACATTTTTTGTTAATAGTTAGGGTACTTGAATGCATTTTTAGGATTTAACCCCTGAGTTTAGTGTCACTTTAAGCTAGGTATGATATTTGACCTTGAGCTATTCAGACCTGTAAAGCAAACCAGTTAAAAGAAATGTGTTTTGAAAGAAATGCTGACTAGGCAACTTATGCTTTTAGGAGTTCTGCAATGGCATTCCCCATATTTATCTCAGTACAGGTTCCCATTAAGTTTAGCTGCTGCTAACTGTGAATAAAAAGAAATATTCTTATGCAATACTTTATATTATATATACACACACATTTCCTTTAAAATGTCAATGCACCACTGAGAATGTCAACACAAGTGTTATTCGCTCAGCAAGTCAATATCAAATCATACTACTTTTATTTTTTTCTAAGCTCACTATATGACAGAGCAGAATAACATAACTGTTATGTGTAAAGTACACTCAAGGTTTAGTCAAACAATATGCATAAAAGACCAGCTTTTCCATGCAAGAAGCCTTAAAATTACTAGCTACTGTGGCATATTCTGTTGACTGCAAATGTTTTATGTTTTGGATACACTGGGGATGCCTACAAGACATTAAGGAAGGATGCTCCTGTCCTAACCATTTTAGTTATGGAAACTAGGTTTTAAGCACACCATGACAAATTTTCTATGAACCCCCTAAAGTAATATCCCCCAATTATTCACAAAAATAGTTTATTTCTAATAACTCCCTCTCTCTGCACAGTAAGGAAGAGGAACCACCAAATGTCAACTATAATAGCTGCATTATGAAGAAAATCATAAAAGTAGAAGAGAATAGTGTACTTTAATTATTCTTTAAAAAGTAAAAAAAAAGCCTGCCCTTTAACCTGCATGAGTTTGTAAACTGTATTGTGATAGGTTACAATTACTACATATATTCTGACTATACTGCTCTTAAAACTAAATATTATTGAAGGTAAGTCTGCCAAACAAGAGTATTAACTGGCAAACATTGTATACATTTGTAAAGTGTTTTAAAAAAAATAGTTACAATATGTGCTTTTACATTATACTATGCAAATAATTTTTAGTCAAGTTTACATGAAATATCACATGAAACAACTGCCAGCAGCAAGATTCCAGAGCCAGGCAGTGGGCGGGTGCAATAGCCAGCCTGCTATTGGCAATTTCAAATGGCAATAACCAATAGCCAGCTGGCTATTGCACCCACCCACTGCCAGGTGTCAATCAGCAGAAGAGAGACCTGAAGGAGAAATTTCAAGGTCCCTCTTCTGCTGTGTCCCCTTCGATCCGTGCTGCGAAGAGTGGGGAACGGAGGGGACACAGAGCTAAGGTTTGGGGGAGTTTTCCTCACTGCTGGGCACCAGCTGCAATGGTTTGAGTCCTCTGACACAGAGCCGATGAAATAACAGCTCTGATCGCTAAAGAGAGAACTAGGGGATCCAACCAACTAATCCATAATGAGAACTGTTCACAACTATTCTCATTATCGATTAATTGGTTGCAACTCTATACATCACTAAGAGTAAACTTTTGCTGTGCTCTCTTAAAGCATAACTGAACCATCCTATCGTTTTGCAACTGAAGACTATGCAATCTTAGCCTCTATTTAGACCTGCAAGTGCCATGGTGTTGCACAAATGATCAGCTATGATACCAGCCATATGAGGGCTTGAAATTTCATTTGAGTACCAACATAAGCACACTGGCAATTGTGAGTACACGAATACCTTGAATGCAGCATACACTGTACAGAATGGATATGAAACACTGCAGAAAACAACACTGGTATGTTTAAGGATTTAATAACATTAGACATTTCTAAAGAGCTTTTTGGGGGGAAACTGTTGAATTGGTAGGTTGTGCTTTAAGAAAAGCATGAATAAAAAGAGATATAAAAACCTATGATCTTTAAAAGAAAAAAAGGCTATTAGGGTTGTTTACGAAAGCTTCATCTCCCTGCTCAGTACCGGAGAAAAAAACTTTGCCGGGGTTTTCTTTCATTAAATCTTTAATTTTGCTCTCTACATTTAAAATGAGCCTCAAATGGCTTGGAGTTCATTTGACTTATTTTTCTCTTATGAGTATAGACATTTCATGCTATAAAAAATGGAATGAAGGAAGATAAATAAACTGTCTTACCTGGGTTTGTGATTTGGAAATCTGTCTTCCTCTGCACTGTTGATGGTAATTCATTGATACGCAGAGAAAGCTGACGTTTAAATGGGGACATTTTCTGGCTGAGGGCAGGAAATCCCCTGAATGAGCCTTGCCTGGCTAACTGTTCAACAGGGGCATGTCTGCGTGGAATTGCATGGGGGTAGTTCATATCTTTGCTATCCTGGTATATATGGACCTCAGATGTTGGTGAAGTTTGCAGCACTGGAGCAGGGGCCAAAGTCACAGTAGCAGCAGCAGTAGTAATAGTAGTAGCAGCAGAGACAGCCGATGCCACCATTTTTAATTCAGCATCCACACCTAAATGAATACAAAATAAAATGATCAATTGTAAAATGACCTAAAATCACTTATAGTTCATGTCATTTTTTCCCCATTTGCCATCTATAATTGACATATATAGTCATTTGCAAAAGTCTTAGGAACTTTATAGAATCCACTTAAACATCTTAGATGGTCATTTTAGGTTTTTCACATTAGTGGGTGAATAGAAAAGGACATGTTAGAATTCCAAACATACTTCTGCAAACAGTGAGCACAATAAGTTATTCTGGATTGTGTCAAGGCACATATTATTCAAGAACACTTGCCATCATGTTCTAGTAGTTAACCGATTAATCGAACTTAATAATCGGCTAACTAATCGATTTTGAAAATAATCGTTAGCTGCAGCTCTAGACCTAACATCTACCTTGACACAGTCCATGGTGACTGGTTTAGGGTTAAGCATGCATAAACTGTTCAGGCAAGAATTTTGAGACTGGCTCGTTCGACAGAAGTTGACTAAAAGGTCAACTTTTGTTGCATAAAAGGGGTACAGACGCTGCTCGTACTTCATCCAAGTCAGTAGAACTCCAAAATTTTAGACATCTACTTTATCTAACCTTTCTTCTTTCTATTCTTTATCTTTCCTTCTCCAGGGTTCTTTCCTGCCTACTTATTTATGTTTTTCATGTTAAGTTAACAGGAGTTAGCTGTAGAATGTACATTTCAATTTTCTTCCGGCATACTGGTAATGTCTGCTGGTTAATATGGTCTTAACCTCCTCGGGTTGCATACACCATCTCTTACCTATGACTTGTTGTTGTAATGGGTTTACTATGCATTACTGAGTGCCTTACTATGTGCAAGTGGCTATGGTCTGTATTCCATTTGCTTTTATGTTTTATATCTTCTGCTGCTCATGTATTACCTGAATATGAACAAAAAAAATCAATAAAAATTGTCAATTTGAAAAAAAAAAAATTTGAGACATCTGGCCAGCTTTACCCATGTGGGTATAAATGCTTGGATAGGTTCCTGACACACAGAGCTAAATGAAAGCTGTTTGGCTAAGTAGCAAAACATCTTCAACATTATAGAACATGTCCAGCCAAATGCTACTAGCTGCACTTATTAACACATTAAAATTAGGGATGCACCGATACTAGTATCGGTGCCCATATCGAGTATTTGGACGATACTCCCGATATCAGATCTTCCTCGCCAGTCGGGAAGATGGCCAAATCAGGGAGCCGGGCGGCAAGTCATTACCCACCCCCCAAATTCCTGATTGGTCAGAAAGCCGGTTCCATGCTTCCTCCTCACCTGGTGACGAGGGAGCATGGAGCCGGCTTCCTGGCTAATCAGGAAGCCGGGTGGCGAGTCATTACACGCTGCCCGGCTTCCTTAAGAGACTTCCGGTATCGGCAAGCAACGAAAAATAAATCTTGGTACTCATACCCTGTACTGAAAAAACGGTATCGGTGCATCCCGAATTAAAATATAAGAACTAAATAAAATGAGGAAGGAAAGAGATACATAGAGAGGGGTACCTTTCTTTGAATCTTGAATCTGTTTCATGATTTCCTCTCTCTCTGCCTGTTCTGTGGCAGTAGTAACTCTAAATGAGCCTTCTCGTGTAAAGGTGGTTCTGCTGGCATCAAAGGTAGCAGTCACACCGCATTCTTTTTCACGTTTTTGTTTTCTCTCGAGACAGGCAGCAAAGGCACATCCAACAGCATGGCTTAACCTCTCCCCCTGGATTCATAAGCAGAAGAAGGACACATGATAGCATAACAGATTACTCAAAAGGGTAGGATGTGAGATACATGAACATGTAAAAATGGATTTTGGAGGATTTTAAAAAGGCAGAGACTTAACTTTCCTAATTTTAAATATAATAATCCTATGAAGTAATTATCTGTATTTGGAAAATACAGTTTCCTATTATAAATTAGCCAAATGCTATTATAATTTCTCACAAGCTCAGTGGCTTATGCAGTCATGCGTCTGCGTATGTATATATATATATATATATACATATATATATATGAT
>NW_017308110.1:73836-80181 GCF_000935625.1 Nanorana parkeri | reverse complement strand
ATATATAACAAATTGCCCATTATCTTATATGAACTACTGATGCCATTAACAGGTGGCCACTTTTGACACACTACAGGGAGACTAAATGCCCACAAACGGCTAGCAAGTTTATTCCAAAACTGAGTTCTTTGCTGGGGAGGAAATCAAATTAACATTTTTGGTACAGGCAATATTGCAAAGCCAGTATACAGCAACTCCTATGTACATTTCCTGCTTAAAGATAAGCAATATTTTAAATTCTTCACTCCTAGACCTATTAGTAGTGATCACCATAAGGTTACATAATAACACTTTGTAAAAGAAGCAGAGCAGGAACTAAGGCATATACACATTTAGTCTAAAAGTCTTCTCCATACTGACCGTGTCCTTAACAGCCATAAAACAGTGGCAAATCCATCTTCTTGTTGTTCCATCACGACAGATATACGAGAACGCTCTGTCAAAATTCCTGTCCGGAGCACAGAATGACACTTTCTCTATTGTTTGGTCTACTAAAAGATCCTGTATGAGGAAGTAAAACCTCAGGTTACTAAGCAAGCACAGTATTTATAATGTGGGGGGTCAAATAGGAAATGATACAATAAGCTTAAGTCTGACACTACCCTTTATAAAGGCTCACAGAAGTTAAAATGCTTCCACTGCATAATGGCTCACAGAAGTTAAAATGCTTCCACTGCATATACCACACAAGTTGGTTTTCCTTTGCAGCAGTGACCTAATGTTATACTTGTAAAGGGACACTGCTCTAATTGTGTTAAGCTCCCTCATTAGGAGTGTCAGCCATCATGGACACCAGATACTGTATCTGCAGCTGACAGACTGCTCTTCCAAGACTCAAACTTGTCCACCAGAGGATATAACCGTTCTTTCTGTTGAACACTAGAGTCAAACAGCTAAAGTACAGAAAGTGAATCTGACCTGTCCTAAAAAGTGGCTAGGTTGGCAAAAGGGCCTCGCCTGCGAGTACTGCATGCGTTAATCAAATCAATCCCAGTGGCTTAAAAGTAGTTGCCATTTTTTTAGTTCTGAAAACTAGACTGTTTGAATTGGCACCAATAATTTGGTCATTAACAAGGCAAAAAAAAGAAAGCAATTTTTGGAGGTTTATTCTGTGCTCTGCAGAAGGTTAGGGGTTAGGCTATGGCCAGATACAGGCTCAAAGGTTAGGGGGTTAATTTCAAGTGCCAGGTTACAGTAAGGGAGAGATCGGATAGGTTTTGGTAATTGTAAGTGCTATTTATGTGTTCGTGGCTTACCTTAAAGGTTAGGTTAAGGGTAGGAGGAAAGATAGGGGTTGAAAAAAGACACAGGTCCATCAAGTTCAACCTTTGTGTGTCTGTGTGAGTTGTGCATGCGTGTGGAACATACCTTCCTATGTTATGGTCTCTGAGGAAGATATCCAACTGATTTTTGAACACATCAATACTCTCTGCTGATACCACTGCTTGTGGCGGAGAGTTCCAAAATGTAACCGCTTGAAAATTAAAAACGAACTGAAAAGAAGCCCCTATGCCCTTTGTGGATAAAACTTTTCTCCACCAATTTTAGGTGGTTGTCTCTAGTCCAGGTTTGGGAGTTTACAGTAAAAAGTTTAGTGCCAATGTTGCCATCACCACTAAACATCATCAGGTGAGGTTAAAAGCTGAAGACATAGGTGCTCACAAAGGTGACCATTGTGACCTATGTTACAAAGGTCACCAAGAGTTCCAACAAATAATCAGCCATTCAAGATCATGATTCCAAAAGTTATTGTACTATTCCTTTGGAACCCCTTGGATATTAGGCTCAGACTGTATACTTGGCCTCTGACAGTTGAGTGACAATGGCTGGGGCTTTAGCTCAACCTGTAGGGAAATAAATACCAGAATCTCTACTATTTAATAGCTGAGTAACGGCTTTGACTTTGTGTAAAGTTTATGTACAGGTTAGACCTAGAATCTAAAACACTCCACAGGGTCTCATTTGAAGTAAACCTGTGAGAATAAAAAAAAAAAAAAAAAAAAAAGGTGTATTTTTTTAAAATTTTCACAGCCAAATTGGGATAACACAGATGTCATATTTATTACATGTTCCATTCACATAGCATAAGCTAAAAACAAAAGAAGAAAATGCTTCTTGCAGTTTAAATTGCCTTTACTTGGGTTAGGGTTTTAAGGGTAAAATTTCCTCTTGCTTCTATTTCTTTGAAATGTTAGGAGGGCTGTGAGGGCTCTTGAGGTGGATGTTAAAGGAGAACTATGAGGTGAGTGCTTTTCACTCACCTCATAGCTCTAGCCGACCTGTGACAATGAGACTGTCACAGGTCGGCTCAGTAGATCGGGAGGTGAGCGAACAGTTGACGGTGTTCGCTCACCTCTCGATCCTGTCACGGCTCTCTGCCGTGACAGGGGAGGGGCTGGATTCCCCCCTCCCATCCGCCAGTGCTGACTGGCGGAACGGACGGGGAGGGTACAGCTGGCTCTGCCTCTAGATAGGCAGAGTCAGCTGTCAGTCACGCAGCTGGGCGGATCCTGGCACAATTGTCGGGATCCGCTTTAGCTGCGGCGTCTCAGTATAGCGCGAGCTGTAGCTCACGGTATACTGAGCCTAGGGTGACGGGAGGACGCTAGTTTGTGTCCGCCCGTTACCCTAAGGAGAACTATGGGAAAAAGACTTAACCCCATAGTTCTCCTTTAATGAAGATTATCAGATTAACACAATCCTCAAATTTCAGTCCCAAGTCTTTCCATTGGGACAGACCACTGTGAAAGGGCTACGAAAAACCTGGAATCAGCCATTTTGCCTGATTTAACAGTTATTTAAAGTTATTTTTCAGCATGCTGTGTGAATAAGAACACAACGAACATATAGAGGGGTTCTCTCAAATTTTACTGCGAAAGTGGAAATACACTTTAAAATAATGGAGCTGTAGTAGCTCTGGGGAGGTCATAATGATCTTGACTTTACTAGCTACCAAGTCCCTCACCTAGAACAAGAATGCAGTCAATAAAGTCTAATAATTGTGAATTACCGCCCTTTTCAAGGTCGGTGATTGAACAAGTAGTAAAACCAGGAACAGGATGACAGGCCCGAATGCTACACCTCTCAAAACAATAAATGGCAGTCTCCCAATTGCTAGCCTCAGATTCACTTTAATTTATTTTTAGGTCAGTCCAGGTTTACTTTAAACTCACTTTGTTAGGCAGATTGAAAAAAAACAAAAACCTGTTTGTCAACAAAATCTACCAATATAAAAAGGGATGAAGTTGTCAAGAAGTGTATAACCTTTGTCTTCTCGTCCACAACTCTAAGTCCATCGGCTGAAACCCACAGTACGGCCTTGATTGCCTTCTTGCCGGTCTTTAAAGGAAGAAAAGAAAATGTTACAATTTTGTATACAAAATATTTGTTTCTCCAGCAACCTAAAATTAAAGTCAATCAAATCTAAAGTTTATGGGAAGCCAATGCCGCGATACCCAAGATCCATGCCAAGTCACTCACCAAAGCAGAAGAGGGAGTCAGAAAAGCAATGTAGAGAAAGGGTGAGAGGCATCTCAAAAGGGAAGTATTTAGAAAACAAACACTACTGCAAATGTTATTTGGGATGGAAAGAATTCTAGATCAAAATTCTTTACCTGGACTGGAAAAACTACCAAAAACCGAGGAAATTGTCACACATATGTAAGGAGTTACTCCACTGGTACTTGTATTAGTAAATTTGTAGCACACTGAAAAATGGCATTTAGGCAGCCCAGGTTCAGCACATTTTGCACTCTCTAGTTAAAACTAAACAAATGAAAACTCCAGGTAGTGTCTTAGCAGTTTTAGAAGCAGTAAATTGATGACCTTCAGATAATCAACCACTGCACTTCAAGTTCCATTACACTTCTGTTCCTTGTCCTCTGCTCGGCAAAGTATAGGGTCATGTGGAAATCTCCGTAGATATCTAGAAGGATAACTACTTAAAGCGACACTAAAAACTCAGGAGTTAAATCTTTAAAATGCTTTCAAGTGCCTTAACCCCTTAAGGACCAAGGCCATTTTTTTGTTTTTTGTTTACATGTTATAATCCACATTTTAGGCCTGAAAATTACTTCAAAACCCCCAAACATTATATATTTTCTGAAAGCCAAGATCCTGTAGAATAAAATGGGGGCAGTTGCAAATTTTTATGTTGCATCATATTAGTGCAACTTATTATCAAACCCAAAAGTTTGAGAAACATGCACTTAAGTTAAATTTAGTGCCCCAAAACACAATATATAAAATCCTTTTTTTTTGGCAAAATATAAAAGATAAGTTTACATCTAGTAAATAGATAACCAACATGCCCAGGTTAAAAATTGTGTGCGTCCATGAACCTGCAACAAAATTTTGTATCCCAAAAAGTCCATAGACGACGACATGGGCCGTGAAGGGGTTAACTATTAGCACAAATGTATCTTATTTGTCTATCACTTGGCTGTAGATCCTCAAATCATGTGAATTGGTGCCGACACTGTCCTTCTTTCTGGAGGGTGGCTACTTTTGTTCCCCATGGTCCCTGTATGGGGTGTAAAGTATTCACCGCTCCAAGCTCCCTTCCGTGATAGACTAACTTCAGAATAAATTAGTAAACGAAACGTGAGAATGTAGTCCATCCCAGCAGCGAGCTTGGAGTGGTGGCTACTTTACAACCCACACAGGGACCATGGGGAACAAAAGTAGCCACCCTCCAGATGTAAGGACAGTGTCAGCACCAATTCAGAGATGATTTGAGATCTACAGCCGGGTGATACACAAAGATACATTTTTGCTCATAGTTAAAAGGTACTTGAAAGCGTTTTAAGATTTCATTCCTGGAGTTTAGCGTCACTTTAATTCAAAATGTTGCAGAGTACAGGGACCAGAAGTGTCCAGCGAGAGCAAATTTGTAAATTCTAATCTCCTGAAAGACACCACCTTACACCTACCTCTGACAAATCAGTTAACAGAAACCTCCTGGATGTTCCCAATAAAATAACTTTACCAGTTACCCAAACCACAGAAATTGTACCTGAACATGACTGTACTAGCCTTGCAATCAGTTTATTCAAGCCTGGGGAGAACATGCATCCATCCAGGTTCAGCCTACTCAAAAGGGTTTAACTTCTCTCCAAGCTAACATGAAAGTCCTTTCCCTTCTGCCACCAAGCCCTTCCCCTTAACACAGCTGGCAAATGGCAGAACCTCAATGATTAATAGGAGGTCACTGTAGTGACAAATTGATGACACAGGGTGGGGCCTAAACACTGCTTGAAGGGAATCCGAGACTGCATGCAGCCTAGGATTGAGGGTCTTCGCTAGATAAAAGAAATGGACTGGAGGGGAGAAAAAAAAAAAAGGTTCCTATACTTTACCAGTAAGGTTTAGTTTGCTGGAAAGGTGAGGCTCACTTTGAAGATAAGTGCACTGTTAGGCAAAGTGCACTTATCCTTTTATTCCTGCTCCCCTGACCCAACAGACCCCATCCTCCCTCTCCACAGATGTATACTTACCTTGATCAGATGATCCACCTCAGGGGAACGCTTACCTCCTGCTCCGCAAGTCCTCCTACTGGCTGCACTTGCATTTCAGAGCCCCAAAGACTTCTATGTGACTCGTCTCCCTGCATCTCCATGCCAGGATATGGATTTAAGCCGTCCATAAACCAGTAGAATTTAGTTGTAAAAAAAATTAATAATTTTTGGAATGTTTGTTTGCTGTTCTTATAGCTAACGGGGTCAAATTGACAATTAATTTAGACCGTAGTGACGAAAAAAATCCTGCAGGAGCAGGATGGAAAATGCTACAATTAAACATAACACTTTTACAATTAAATTGGTAAGGGTTAGACCCTCTGTTAGGAGTCTCAGCTTAATATGTCCGTGAACTCTTACGGCATTTCTTGGGCAGCTCCCGTAACCTTACTCCCTTTGAGCCCCAATGCCGTTCGGCTCCACTGTCACCGGGTCTTGTTTCTATGCTATACTTCTTTTTAATCTCAGACTAACCCGCACCAAACTTTTGTACTTGAGCAAATGGAAGACCGATTTAGGAGAGTACCTGAATATGGCGGAATAGGGGAGGATCTGGAGAGCTGCTGCCACATGTTTGCCCAAGGTTTTAGAACAGCAGAACACGCAAAAGGCTCCCCTGCTTTCGCTTTAAAGACTGGAGCGATGCTAAGCTTTTAGTCTGCCCTTTACTGTTCTGGTGCTATACTGCTTCCTTCCCATACCACTTCTCTCCACCCCCCCTTTCTTTCCTTCATGAGTTTTGCAAAAGTTGAACATGACCCTCCTCTTGTTCTTGCGCGCATATGTGCAATAATTATAATTCAAGTGTCTCGGGAAGGGGGGGGGGGGG
>NW_017308110.1:68289-73561 GCF_000935625.1 Nanorana parkeri | reverse complement strand
TTTCGGGGAGGGGGGGGGGGGGCGGACTCTTCCCTTGGGTTGGGTTTAAATCTAGCTATGTACTCATAATGAGCGAATCCTTTAAAAAGTGTGTCCCTTACTGTATGGCCAAAGCTGATAAAGTTCCCATGTCACAATTACACCGAATGTCTAAATGTGCTGTTAAACAGTCATGATCTGTGAACATCTAGTCAATAGACAACCATAAACTATTTTCAAACAGAACGTTGGAGTCAGTTGACTTTGAACTTGAACTCAGATTTAAAGTACAAAAGTAGATTTTTCTGCACTCATTTTCATCAGCAATGCCTAGATGCCATTTCCACAGTGAACACAGATCCATCACCAAAGATTTGACATTGGTTATAGTAAACTGTCCATCACTAAAAATTCCTGCTTATAGTATTCTTAGACCTACAAATCGTAAAAAAAAAAAAATATATATATTTATACACTTTTTAATAAAAAGTTCATTGCACAAATATTGAGAAATTTTTTTTTATACTTATGTCAAAGAAGAATGACTAAATTTTGCATTACAGAACAAAGAAATAGGGGTATTCAAGTTTTATACTTTCACTGTTGCAGTCACAAGTTCGTACATTAAAAAGGCAATGAGGACATAAGAGTAAGATTATAAAAATGTGCAACCAAACAGAACTGCAAACAATAATAAATAATAAAAAAACAAGTTGGCATTTTGGATTAAACAAAATATGAATTTGAGCATTTCAAATAGTGCAGGAACAACAAAGCGATGGCACTACATTTGATTTTTTTTTTATACCAGTGTGTAACTCCTTATATGTTTAATCACAAATGGCATTGAACTTACTTTTGCAAAGAAGCCTTTGAAGAATTTCCTTTCCTGGAGGAACAGGGGAGGGGACAAGTCGAGCACTATTATTGCTGGAAGCTATAAAATCTCCCAAGGTTTTAAATCAACATGCATCAAAAACAGGGCAGGACGCATTAGTAAATGCTATAGAGGAGCAAGCAAATCACATCACTCCTTATGTCCATGCACTGGAAATAAAGGGTTAAAAAAACAGTAGCTGGAGGCAGGTAAATGAAGCCAGGAAAAGAGTAGTAAGTTGTCACCCTGCCATTTCCCATGCAATTAAAACAAACAAATGCCTAATCTGTACACCTTCAAAATTTAGTTAGCAACTTGGCACTTTACAAAATATAAGCGTTTTAGTTAGTTCACTCAGTGCTGTGTCAAATGGGAAAAAAAAATTGCATTGTGTCAGAAATTATAAATTTCTTGCCATTGTTGGTTAGTCACAACTTTATTAGCCATTCGCAATGACATAATATTGTTGTACTTCTTTTGCTGGGGATCTAAACGAGAAGCTGACAAGGGCTTTGGCGACCAATATAAACTGACTCTAATTTACAGGTTACACATGTGTATTCCTACTTGAATCTTGGTGTGTTTTGTATATTTCTTTCAGACCTGTGCAGTAATACAGTGTGAAACTTTGCCTATGTGCAGGAACTTTCTGTGATAAAGAAAGGTCACTGCTGGTCTCTTTGTGCAGGGTGACTGGCCTTGTACCCACCCCTCCAGCTTGCAGTGGGTGGGGCCTTCTACAGCTCTTCTCTTTGCACAGGGTATGCACAGCGATGATGCCACTGCTACTTTTAAGAAGGCAATAACTAGGTTTGTAAAGGCATATATTTGAATGCTTGAAATTTAGCTTTAAACGTGTGTGTGTGTGTGTGTGTGTGTGTGTGTGTGTGTGTGTGTGTAAGTAACTTGAAGCAACTGTGATTCCATGCATATTTGTGCAAAGAAATTTTGCTCAGCCAAAACTTTATTTGGCCTGGAATAGAGCAATGAAAGTTGAAACTGGCTGAAATACAAACTGTGTGTGGCCCTGGCAGCACCTCCCAGCTCGATAAATTTTTTTGAAATTAGATGGGCAAAAAGTCACAGTTCAAATGAAGTGTGACTGCGGCCAATCAGCTTTAGTAGTCACTGTTTAGGTATTCCGACAGCGGAAATAGCTGGTTGTTAATATAGAATAGACCGGCAGGGGAGATTCGTCCAACTGAGCTGTTTAGTGTGGATGGAAGAATCCGTTATATTCCTTGCCAGCTGAACAAAGGAAATCTGTAAGTGTATGGCCAACTTTAGAGACCTGGTCAGCTTTTTTTTGCCATCTGTATTCCTATTGGTGGTTTCCCCTTACTTCCTATCAAGGCAGGAAATGATAGGAACTCTCTACAACAGAGACATAGATAAAAACAAAAACACATTATTTGGAGGGGTTTTTTCTATATCACTGAACCACTAACATTATATTAGAAGAGAGGAAAGAACCGCAATACATTGCTGAACGTAAAAACAGCATTCCTCCCATGGTCCTCAGCAAATGAATACAATATATAAAATGGACATCGTGTACCTCAAATGCAAATTTTCTAAAAGGTGCAACAGGGATTATATTATGCAAGTAAACACTCAAGAACTTGTAGAATTAATTTTCTGACACAATGACTGTATGATAGTAATGGTCACACTGGGCAAACCGCACACACCAGTGACCCATAGCATCCACACATTAGGTTTGGTTAGTTTTACATAATAATCACATTTGAATGAGCATCTGCTATGAGTTACCACAAAAGCGTGCGAGTTGTACCAAAATATAAACTTTAAGCTGTGCCAAGTTGCCAGTTGAAAGGAAAGAAAGATCAGTTTTAAAGTAAAGATTAAAAATAAAACCACCAAACAAGGCAGCAGAAGGTACACAAGGCAAAGCATGCCTAGCATCACTTATTACTATTAGAAGCTCCTTATAGTCACTTGAGGTTAATACCATTATATTTTTCTGTTCTAAATATTGAAATCCATCACAGCACTAAAGTCTGTAACAAATGTATTGCTACTTTCCTTGTTATCAGTATTATCGCAAAATCAGTGTTGAGAGCAATATGGAGACCGCCACAGCCAACCTCTTCCTGAAAACCTCAGCTGCCTGGCTACCATGCTCATCTGTTGGCTTTCATGGATCTGGAACACAGATGCAGCAAGTGAGGTCAGGAGGGAAGTCTGAACGTCTGACAGTCAGACTTTTTCTGCATCAGTGACCCAGTTGTGAAGCCAGATCAGCACGACTGCCAGGCAACTCGCATTTTTAAGGGTAGCAATGCAAAACTCATGTATTCTATACAGGTTTTTGTTAAAATGACACCAAACTCAGGAATTAAATCTTAAAAATGTATTCAAGTATCATAACTATTCACAAAATGTATCTTATCTGTAGATCCTCAATTCATCTCTGAATTCATACAGACACTGTCCTTCCTTCTGGTGTGTGGCTAATTTGGTTCCCCATGGTCCCTATGTGCTGTAAAGTTGTCACCGCTATGATATGAAGATCTACAGACAAGTGATACACGAATAAAAAGCATTTTTAAAATGCAATTGCTGATTTTAGGGTCACTTTAAATAAAAAGATAAAAGGTTATGCAACTGTTCCTTCCAAACGTCACCAAAATAAAGAGCATAATCATAGAAATGCTGCAAGTTGTATTGTGTGCACTAAACTATTAAAAACAGCCACTTCCTACTAAGTTATCTTGAAATGTACACTGCGCTGTTGCATTCATGCACATATGTGAGACAATATATCGTGCTAAAAATCAATCTGTTCTTCTCTATGTTGAACCACAACTGTGCCAATAAAACCCGCTTATTGCAGAGCCCTGTCCTGCAGAAAGACTTCTGTGCACGATGCTGTAATAGGACAGGCCTATGAAGTATTAACGCTGTATTCTCTCATTCCCCTTTATTGGCAAAGCAATAAAGCTCCCACAGCCCTGTCTAATGAGAATACAAGTATCTGGAAGCACTGTGTTCTAAACATCTTATCTGTACAGCATCATTAATTACATATGGCAATAAACGGGCAAATGTATTTTCATTGAATGGACGCTGCCACCAAACTAATGCAATCCACATATTTTGTATATGGAGCGCAGAAGTAAAGTAGTTTATCTGGACCAAGTGATGTTTTGGCTTTTAAAATCATACAGTGCAGCCTTTAGCACCTCACAAGTGAAAATTACAGAAGAGGCGGCATGTGAAGAAGGGTTTTAGTAAGAGACCTGATGATTTTTATAATCTCCGCTAAAAAAAAAGTGAGCATTCTAATCCTTATTTATATCCCATATGGAATGTCATTTGTGCCAATATAATATATTCTGTAAGGATAAATAGTTCTGTTATAAGCTATTTAGTTCAGTGAACACAAGGGTGCATTTTTTTAAACTACAATTACATTCTAGATGGTATTAGACACATGGCAGTAGTATGCATGATCAAACTTTTTATGAATCTGAGAAATACTTGTGCTTCCATTGCGGATCTGCTTTCCGAATATTCTATTGCCGTGGCTTTTATGATGACCCACTGGCTTCAAAGCTTTGAAATCAATAAAATAATCTGCAGATTGCTAGTTCTGATTTTACTTGTTCCAGGTCAGTGATTTGGAGGGTACTGAAACCAGAGATAGGCAGGCAACTGGCATCTTCAGAGGCAGCAAGCAGTGGGAGCTCACCTATCTATTTCAAGACGGGTGCCTAGTGCTCACTTAAAGAAGAACTCCTGGAAAAACATGTTTATTAACACTCGGCTACCCCAACACTGCAAGGGTTAACTGCTCTTTTTGGTCTAGGTTAAAAAAAATAAAAATAATCAATAGCTACTCACCCGAAGCTCCAAGCCAGCTTCTTCTTAGACTTGTCCTTCCAACGTCTCTCCCGCTCCTGTGCAGTGGTCTAAGGTCCCTTAAATCATCACATTCTATACAATGAGGGGAATTTATCAAAACTGGAGCAGACAAAATCTGGAGCAGTTGTGCATGGCAACCAATCAGCTTCTCTCTTTCATTTTCAAAGCTTAACTGAACAAAAGTAAGATAGAAGCTGATTGGTTGCCCTGGGCAACTGCTCCAAATTTTGTCTACTCCAGTTTTGATAAATCGCCCCAACAGTGTATAGAAAGTGAGGATGCTGAGGAAGATTCCAATGCTGCAGCAGATGAGACAGGCTGGAGGGAGTGCTGTGACAGCTGGCTTGCTCAGAGCTTTTGGTGAGTACAACTTTGTTAGTTTTGAACCTAGATAAAAACAAGCAATTAACCTTTGTGGTGTGGGGGTAGCCCTCTGCAAGGGTTAAGAATTTTTTTTCCTGGAGTTCTACTTTATGCAGTTTAGTCTATAATGTAGAAAAATAAATACATATACATTATATATATATA